>NC_143051.1:30245357-30407500 GCF_057628025.1 Oncorhynchus mykiss
TGCTAGTGCAGCGCATTAGGAGAGGGGTACTGTCACGGATCCCTCTGGAAATTTCATCACGCACACCTGTCCCCTATTCCCACTGATTAGAATGTGTATATATGTGCCCTTTGGTTTCCATTGGGGTGTTGATTATTGTTACAATGTCAGCTGTGAGTACCTGTGCTGTGTGTTTTGGGCTTTAGTGCCCTTGTGGATTGCACAGATGATTATGGGTCTTGTCCCATGGGTTAATCATCATGCGCTTGTGTTATTTATTCAATGAACTCCTCGCTCTTTTATTTGGGTTTCAACCCTGTGTTTTTGTTATGTGTTTGGTTGGTCTTCGTCCCCGTGCCTTTACACGGCACGCCGTAATTTGGGGTATAATAAAAAAAAATATTACGCATTCCTACGCCTGTCTCCCGAATCATTGTTACCAACGTGACAATGTATCTGGAATTAAATGTGTAGTGGTGCAGGCCTAATTGGCAAGTTATACAAATCATTACCACACTGAAGTTAGTACTTGTCTAAAGTTTTTCAGCATTCAATTTGGTATTGTCACGGAATACGTCTGATGCCTTTTAGCTCTTGGCCTAGTTATTTAGTAATCCTGTAGTATTCAAGGTTGAAGAAGGGCTGAACCTCATTTTGAGATATGGACGTATGATTGATTTAGCTGTTGTGATCCCATGCATGGCCTAACAGTATGTAACAGTGCATTTGGCACTTTCCAATCCCAGAGAGATGAAGACACTTAAGTACATTAAATAATGCAGCATGTCAATAGTAATGAAGCAGTGACATGCTCAGGAACGACCATGCGCAAGAGAGTCTGCATTGTTCTACCGATTTAACGGCAATCTCCATAATCAACATGAAACCTCTACAGCGTGCAAGCAGACACAATACGGCCATTCACAGATGAGTGATTGATTGAGTTTGAAGTAATAAGGGATTTCTGGTGCTCCGGTGGTCATCTAAAATTCAGCATACAAATCAAATGGAAATGTTATGCCAATGAGATGTATTAATGGAATCCAGGAGGCGCTTTAATGTGTTAATGTACAGCACAGCAATAAGCAGCCTAGGTTGTCTTAGGAAGATGACAAGTTGTAGCCATTGATAAGCCATTTCAGTGCATTACTGTCAAAATAATGCATGTATTTCGGGTGCCAGTTAATATTTTTATTCCACTGCTCAACTGAGCACAACTTTGTACAATTACAAGTGCACCACCAGATCGCTAAGTATGAGGGTTGCCAGTTAAGATTGATAAGCGATCATTCGTTATTATGGTATGCCATTATTGCAACCAGTGTTGGAGTAGTACTGCTCTTGAATACTGCCACATGCTCATTTGCCTCTGAGTGACCCAAATCTCAACAATTCTACCTTTCTACAGCCCTGACCCTTTCTATTGTGCTAATTACATGGAAAATGCTGACGTTGTGTGCAATCTTTTGTACAACTAAGTGCCATTAATTACAATTGTGAAACCTACCCTCCCCACAGATATCTGTGTTCATTTTCTGGACTTCTGCCATATTCAATTCAAGCCAAATTACAATTCAGAACATTCTTTATTAATGAACTACATTCAAGAATATTATGCTCTGCGATCATCACTAACTGTGTATATTTTCAAAATGGACCTAGCAAAGCACTAGAGAAATCAGCAGTAGCGACATTGGGCACCAGTGGATGTAAGACTTGGTGGTCACTAACAGTTAGCGCTTTGGTTCCTCTGTTGATGCTAAGTGATGTTTACAGGTTGTGGCAAATGAAATGGCATATTAGCAGCCCAATTACCATTTGAGTTGCCCAGGGCATTGTGTAGCAGAGCTCAGCTGGTAGGCTAGTGTCAAGTTCCTGATGCGTGCAGGGAAATCTAACATGGTCACCAGACAGCCCTTGGTCACATGACCAGCATACCCATTAATCTGCTTGCATTCATTTTAATCACATTTAAAGGTCCATCTCAGCAATTAAATCAACCCAGGTGGAATAATATTGTTTTGATTTCACAAATAGGGTGTCATTTGTAAACCAGCCGACGTCCTTCGGGGACACGGTCATGCATTATGCCAATATACCAGACGGACGGATGACAGAACCCGCAAAACTAGAAATCTTGAATTTAGAGTGACAAATTCTAAAAGGCATGCTGTATATTCATCATAATAAAAATAATATTGTGTTCAACACTATCACATTAAAATGAACAGATTTGTGGAACAATTCAGTTCTACAAAACAGTCCTTTGAACAAATCTTTCATACAACTCCACTTTTGCACATAGCCCAATGCAGTAGTGTATTGGTGTAGCCTAGGTCTGTGTTTCACATGACATACTGTGTATGCCATAGTGTAGGCATCACATCTAAGCCTCTGTTTTGTTTTCTATTTTGTTGTACCTTTTGTTTAGCTGTTGATTTCTTTTACAAAAATACATTTACCATGAATTGTAGATTACAAAAAAAAACTCAGGCCTAGTGCGGTTTCCTGCCTGGATACTGTGTACGTCGCATACAGTTGAAGTCGGAAGTTTACATACACTTAGGTTGGAGTCATTAAAACTCATATTTCATCCTCTCCACAAATTTCTTGTTAGCAAAACTGTTTTGGCAAGTCGGTTAGGGCATCTACTTTGTGCATGACACAAGTAATTTTTCCAACAATTGTTTACAAACAGATTTTTTCACATATAATTCACTGTATCACAAATCCAGTGGGTCAGAAGTCTACATACACTAAGTTGACTGCGCCTTTAAAAAACTTGGAAATTTCCAGAAAATGATGTCATGGCTTTAGAAGCTTTAGAAGCTTCTGTGGATGTATTTCAAGGCCTACCTTAAAACTCAGTGCCTCTTTTCTTGATATCATGGGAAAAATCAAAAGAAATCAGCTAAGACCTTAGAAAAAAATTGTAGACCTCCACAAGTCTGGTTCATCCTTGGGAGCAATTTCCAAACGCCTGAAGGTACCACGTTCATCTGTACAAACAATAGTATGCAAGTATAAACACCATGGGACCACGCAGCCGTCATACCGCTCAGGAAGGAGATACGTTCTGTCTCCTAGAGATGAAACATACTTTGGTGCGAAAAGTGCAAATCAATCCCAGAACAACAGCAAAGGACCTTGTGAAGACGCTGGAGAAAACAGGTACAAAAGTATCTATATCTACAGTAAAACAATTTCTATATCGACATAACCTGAAAGGCCACTAAGCAAGGAAGAAGCCACTGCTCCAAAACCGCCATAAAAAAGCCAGACTACGGTTTGCAACTGCACATGGGGACAAAGATCGTACTTTTTGGAGAAATGTTCTCTGTTCTGATGAAATAAAAATATAACTGTTTTTTTTTGGAGGGAAAAGGGTGAGGCTTGCAAGCTGAAGAACACCATGCCAACCGTGATGCACAGGGGTGGCAGCATCATGTTGTGGGGGTGCTTTGCTGCAGGAGGGACTGGTGCACTTCACAAAATATAAGGTATCTTTAGGCAGGAAAAGTATGTGGATATATTGAAGCAACATCTCAAGACATCAGTCAGGAAGTTAAAGCTTGGTTGCAAATGGGTCTTTCAAATGGACAATGACCCCAAGCACACTTACAAATTTGTGGGCAGAACTGAAAAAGTGTGTGCGAATAAGGAGGCCTACAAACCTGACTCAGATACACCAGCCCTGCCAGGAGGAGTGGGCCAAAATTCACCCAACTTATTGTGGGAAGCTTGTGGAAGGCTACCCTATACGTTTGACCTAAGTTAAATAATTTTAAGGCAATGCTACCAAATACTAATCTACTGTATGTAAACTTCTGACCCACTGGGAATGTGATGAAAGAAATAAAAGCTGAAATAAATAATTCTATCTACTATTATTCTGACAGGATCACCACTTTATTTTAAGAAAGTGATATATCTGACCTAAGACAGGGAATTTTTACTTGAATTAAATGTCAGGAATTGTGAAAAACTGAGTTTAAATGTATTTGGCTAAGGTGTATGTAAACTTCAACTGTACATTATGGTAAATGCATTATTATGCATTATTATATCTCATACATTACTGTATGTTAGCATTTTGGAGGATATTCTTAATTCTTTCGAGGGAGGTGGGCGTGGCTTCACCATAAGAGCTTGTAATTTGTGGTGAAGAAAAATGGTACTACTACGCTAAAATTGTTTCTATTCTCTAGACTAAAAACTGCCGAAAAGTTCAACTTTGAGTCAGTTCTCCTGTTATGAATGTCTTGTGAGTTTGTTATGTTTTAATCATAGATCCAGTGGCATAACACTGACCTCACTGCAACGCAACAGCCCAGAAAATATGAATGCAAATACCTCCCCGGTGTCATGCGTTCACCCATTCGAAGAGTTTTGAAACACACAAACGTCCCTAATTAGTTTTTTATTCATGTCCTATTCCCAACTATGGGGAAGGAGTTGGTCCAATTGTAAGGAGGCTAAGTTATTGTATTTCTGTTCTTTTTTTGTTGTTGTTATTTTTCCAAGGCGTAAATTAATCTCATCTGTGTCTGTAGGGCCAGCGATGCCAGCAGACATACTCTGTTGGCCCAATTAATTTCTCTAAGTGCATCACGCTCTTTATGGTACTGATGCAGGCTGACTCTTAAATACAGTTTTATACATGTTTTATGAGTATGACAATTATGGCATTTCCATATCTGAGACATTTGTGTGCCGATGTTCTCTGAACGTGTGTGTGTGTGTGTGTGTGTGTGTGTGTGTGTGTGTGTGTGTGTGTGTGTGTGTGTGTGTGTGTGTGTGTGTGTGTGTGTGGATAAGTTCCATATATTTAGTTATTTTTCCCTTTCTCCTAACCCTCTGTTTTTAGATATCACTTCTCTCCTTAATTAGATAGATTATCATAACAACATCCATGTCGGAGAGAGATTTGTCTTGGATCAGAACCATTGTGCTGCCTGGTATAGTGAGAAAACGTTGTCCAGCTTCTTGTCGAGGTATTTTTAAACAGATGTTGTGCCCTGAGTTTATTTCCCCCTATGGCCTCATGGAAAGGTGTTTCTTCCACAGGATTAATTTGCCAAAAGAATGGTTCCCAGGTCCCAAACCTATTACTATGTACTGTACAAAGTTAAAGTAGTGTTTGGGGCTCACCTGTTTATAAGGGGTGTGTGTGTGGTGTGTGTGTCTAGTCTAGCCAAAGCTTTCATGGTCCTTATGTCAGCCAAGTGATTGCTTTTCCGAGCTTCTCTCTTTCCTCTGGCTACTTTCCGTTCACTCTGCTACTGTAAAACTGCTGTGGCCACTCTCCTAGCCCAGCGCCTTAGCTACAGGTCTTCTATCAGCACCCACCCATCAGGAAGGTGCTAACAAAGGCCTTGTGATAAGCGTGGTGTTGTTGCAAAAGTAAAATAAATGTTTCCTTCATTTACATGAGCTATGGTGGCAATAGAAGCTTTATTGTCCCTGGCAAAGTGATAAGGGAGAGTAATTGTGTATTATACTGTCCCAGGACATCTGCCTCCACATGAGAGGGGAGATTAATCTATCATCGGCCCCTTACTCTGTGTGTGTGTGTGTGCGTGTGTGTGTGTGTGCGTGTGTGTGTGTCTGTGTCTGCTTGCGTGCGTCACATGTGTGATTGTACAATTCCTATGAGAGTGTGTGTGTGCGTGTGTGCATGTGTGCGTGTGTGTGTGTGTGTGTGTGTGTGCGCAGTGTCTGGACCAGTCCTCCTATTAATCAGTTGCCCATGTTGGGCAGCCCAGCTGACATAATTATAACACAGCGCAGGGCACTTACTCAAGGCCAGTCCCTGTCACAGACACTGCAAAACTCCACCACTCCGATCCCCCAGAGAGATAGCCTTATAACTGGATAGAAGGGCTCCCTGCTACCACCACTACTGTTGAGAATTGAAATGGTAGAATGTCGCTCTCTCCATCATTCACTATTTCTCCTAAAATAAGTTGTCAGTAAAGCTCTGGGACTTTCTCGTTGTTGTTGAATTTTTCTTTCCAGTGGCAGACACAACAATAATCAAATGAACTACTTTTTGTGGATTCCGTGCATGGATGAAGACATCAGAACGCTGAAAATTTTAGCAGGCACTATACTTGAACATAGTGTTAAAGCCCAGCTCAACATTTCCATCTCCCCCTGAGATTAAAGTTACAAAAGTTTTCAATTCAATAAAATAATAAGTTCATATCAAAGTTAGTTCTAATAGTAACGATATAAAAAAAAGATTAACAAGAAAGATACCACATTAACCCGCATATGATTGTGTGCTGTCAGAATAGCACTTCTTGGACGTCCTAGCACGAAGCAAATTATTTCTGATGGCCGTCCAGTCGTCTTCTCCTTTGAAAGCCTGAGATCAAATGGGCTCACTCTTGTCAGCGACTAAGCGGCAGGCTTTCCGATGAGGCGCCCGATTGATTGACAGGCAGACACGCTGGCTTTTTAATTAAACCTCCACCTGGGATGAAAGGGCCCAGGCTTCCCCGCTTATAGAGTAAGGACTCCCAAATGATAGGGAAATTGAAATTATGATTAGGAGAGAAAATAGATATTCATTCTACTGGATTTGCCAATATTGCAGATGGCTTCAGGTTTCTCAAAATGATAAAATACTGATGACAATTGTTTTTGGGGGGGATTTGGGGGTTTTCAATGTAAGGTGTGTTGGATAGAAAATGTAGTACAATTGTGATACCATTATATCTTGGAGTGAGTTTGAGAAGAAATTGTGTATACCAGTCTGAAGCAAATTGACTGTGGACCAGGCCAATACTGCGTTGTCCATATGGAGCATTTAGACAACTTTAGGCTGGACTTTTGTATCTGGATAAATGTTTCATGATAGTAGAATATTAATTTGGCTTCATACAATATTACATATTATTATTATTATTATATATTATTATATTATTTTGGCTACACACTGCCAAGTGTGAGGTGATAGGCAGTGTATTGTGTATTTGACTTTAATGTTTAATGTTATGAAACACTTGCAAGGTTTAAACTTTATGTTTATCTTGTCATTTCCATACTGTTATGTATTGTATCTACTGTACCGGGCTTTATCTGCATTGTTTGCATTGGCAAATCAAAGATGGCGACCGTAGCCATTTCTGGGGCTCATCCCTAGGGATAGTGCCAGCTTTTGCTAATTAGCCCTTTCAGACAAACTCATTGATACAAACAGTTTCTCTCTGCTTGCGATTTGAAGGAAGTTGAAGGTAGATTCACAAGCCATTTCTAACTAGCGTTAGCACAATGACTGGGAGTCTATGAGATCAGCTAGCTGATGGTGCTAACACTAGCTGATACCATATATGATCCCATAAACTTCCACCTTTAAGTAGAAAATAGAAACATCTCACCATTACCAACAACAGGGGAGGTTTGCATTTTTTTTGGGGGGGCGTCATGATATTTATGCCTCTGTAAAATTCTCACTCATCATTATTCACAATTAATGTATGTTTATCCGTAATCATGGTAACATCCGCATTAACGTAGAAGTGTTCAGAATTTTGTAGAGTTATAAGCTTCATGTAGTCATTGCGTGCTAGGAATATGGGACCAAACACTAAACTTTTGGCTACTTTAATACACTTAAACTCAGCAAAAAAAGAAACGTCCTCTCACTGTCATTTGCGTTTATTGTGTGTAAATATTTGTATGAACATAACAAGATTCAACAACTGACACATAAACTGAAAATGTTCCACAGACATGTGACTAACATAAATGTAATAATGTGTCCCTGAACAAAGGGGGGGAGGGGGGGGTCAAAATCAAAGTAACAGTCAGTTTCTTGTCTGGCCACCAGCTGCATTAAGTACAGCAATGCATCTCCTCCTCATGGACTGCACCAGATTTGCCAGTTCTTTCTGTGAGATGTTACCCCACTCTTCCACCAAGGCACCTGGAAGTTCCCGAATATTTCTGGGGGGAATGGCCCTAGCCCTCACGCTCTGATCCAACAGGTCCCAGACGTGCTCAATATGATTGAGATCCGGGCTCTTCGCTGGCCATAGCAGAACACTGACATTCCTGTCTTGCAGGAAATCACACACAGAACGAGCAGTATGGCTGGTGGCATTGTCATGCTGGAGGGTCATGTCAGGATGAGCCTGCAAGAAGGGTACCGCATGAGGGAGGAGGATGTCTTCTCTGTAACGCATAGCGTTGAGATTGCCTGCAATGACAACAAGCTCAGTCCGGTGATGTTGTGACACACCGCCCCAGACCATGACGGACCCTCCACCTCCAAATCGATCCCGCTCCAGAATACAGGCCTCGGTGTAACGCTCATTCCTTTGACGATAAACGCAAATCCAACCATCACCCCTGATGAGTCAAAACCACAACACGTCAGTGAAGATCACTTTTTGCCAGTCCTGTCTGGTCCAGCGACGGTGGGTTTGTGCTCATAGGCAACGTTGTTGCCGGTGTGTCTGGTGAGGACCTGCCTTACAACAGACCTACAAGCCCTCAGTCCAGCCTCTCTCGGCCTATTGCGGACAGTCTGAGCACTGATGGAGGGATTGTGCATTCCTGGTGTAACTCGGGCAGTTGTTGTTGCCATCCTGTACCTGTCCCGCAGCTGTTGTGTTCGGATGTACCGATCCTGTGCAGGTGTTGTTACACATGGTCTGCCACTGCGATCAGCTGTCTGTCCTGTCTCCCTGTAGCGCTGTCTTAGGCATCTCACAGTACAGACATTGCAATTTATTGCCCTTGCCACATCTGCAGTCCTCATGCTTCCTTGCAGCATGCCTAAGGCACATTCACACAGATGAGCAGGGACCCTCGGCATCTTTCTTTTGGTGTTTTTCAGAGTCAGTAGAAAGGCCTCTTTAGTGTCCTAAGTTTTCATAACTGTGACCTTAATTGCCTACCGTCTGTAAGCTGTTCCACCGTTCCACAGGTGCATGTTCATTCATTGTTTATTGTTCATTGAACAAGCATGGGAAACAGTGTTTTAACCCTTTACAATGAATATCTGTGAAGTTATTTGGATTTTTATGAATTATCTTTGAAAGACAGGGTTCTGAAAAAGGGACGTTTCTTTGTTTTTGCTTAGTTTACAAGTGAATTTGGCCAAATACTTATGATACCTTCAAATGAGGGGAATATATACACAAAGTGATTTCTAAACGGTAAAACATATGCATGAAAATACCCCAAAATAAAATGGGAAATTGTGTGCTCTCACTACATATGAAACATTTAATCTAAAATCCAAAATGCTGGAGTATAGAGCTAAATTAAAATATTTTGCTTCATTGTCCAAATAAATACGTAGGGGAGTGTACATCTACCTCTGTGCCAAAGTGCACTATTGAGTCAACATTTCAGTGTATCCATGCATCACTAGTATACAAAAGAGAGAGATTTTTTTAATTCCTGCATATTAACACAGGAATCATGGTAAATGTTTTTGTTTTTTCGTCCGTAACTTGTTGCTTGACAAAGTCCTAAAAATGCAGAAGGATACAAAAAATGGGTTCTAAAACCCCTTTTGGCGCTTTTAGGGTTAATTATATTATTAGCATCTTGAAGGGGATTGCACATTTTTGTTTTTGGAATTGACTATTTGATCTTGATATAAACGGATTGGATTTTGGTCTTCCTTATTTTGTTGGAGATTGAGACTTTTTTTTCTTTTTTAAATTTTTACCCCTTGTAGTAGCTACTATCTTGTCTCGTCGCTACAACTCCCGTACGGGCTCGGGAGAGACGAAGGTTGAATGTCATGCGTCCTCCGATACACAACCCAACCAGCCGCACTGCTTCTTAACACAGCGCGCATCCAACCCGGAAGCCAGCCGCACCAATGTGTCGGAGGCTACACTCTGCACCTGGCAACCTTGGCTAGCGCGCACTGCGCCCGGCCCGCCACAGGAGTCGCTGGTGCGTGATGAGACAAGGACATCCCTTCCCCTACACTCATATTTACTTTACTATACTACTTTATTACTTTACTATACTACTTTATTACTTTACTATACTACTTTATTACTTTACTATACTACTTTATTACTTTACTATACTACTTTATTACTTTACTATACTACTTTACTATACAACTTTATTACTTTACTATTTACATTTTGATTGAAACTGTCATTGTTGGCAATCTATGCTTTTTTGCTAACTACTTATATTACTTTGCATGTTATGCCTTTGTTGCTCTCATATTGACACTGTATTTTCTTTAACTTTTAAATTGTAACTTAGTTTGAGATCCAATCTGATTGCTACACATAGACGTCCCATGAAACTAGAGGTGCAGAGAATACATTTTGAGATATTCAGCCTCTTTATCTCAGGTGTCTAGTTGTCCGGACCTAGTCTTTTCGTTTAAAAAACTCACATGCATTTATACAGCTAAGGCTGTGACATGGTTGACGTCGGAGAAGTAACAATAAATACATGTTACAGTTATAACATGTGCAGTTTTATGAGACAACAGCCGTAGTAAATCGTGCATGAGTAGTAAACCGTGTTCGTCATACAGCTTGTAAATGTAACCAGTCCAATTGAGGTCAGTGGCAAAGTAATATGATAGGTATGAATCACAAATGAATGGTCTACAAGCCAGCTAACTATTGTACTTTATTTTCAGTTTGTTATCATACCAAACTTGGAACACCTAAAGTGTCTTTCGAAATTATTCACACACCTTGACTTTTTCCACATTTTGTTGTGTTACAGCCTGAATTTATAATGGATTTTGTCGCTGACCTACACACAATACCCCATAATGTAAAAGTGAATTATGTTTTTAGAAATGTAAGTAAAAGTTTGCTTCACAAGTCACATACAACTACAAAAAACAGGGAGGTTTTCCAATGCCTCGCAATACACCCAGTCATTACAAAGATACAAGCATCCTTCCTAAACTCAGTTGCCAGAGAGAAAGGAAACTGCTCAGTGATTTCACCACGAGGCCAATGGTGATTTTAAAACAGTTGCAGAGTTTAATGGCTGTGATAGGAGAAAAATGAGGATGGATCAACAACATTGTAGTTACTCTACAATACTAACCTAATTGACAGAGTGAAAAGAAGGAAGCCTGTACATAATAAAAACATTCCAAAACATGCATCCTGTTTGCAACAAGGCACGAAAGTAATCCTGCAAAAAATGTGGCAAAGCAATTAACTTTTTGTCCTGAATATAAAGTGTTATGTTTGGGGCAAATCCAATACAACACATTACTGAGTACCACTCTCCATATTTTCAAGCATAGTGGTCGCTGCATCATGTTGTAGGTATGCTTGTAATCATTAACGACTGGGGAGTTTTTCAGGATAAAAATAAACGTAATGGAGATATGCACAGGCAAAATCCTAGAGAAAAACCTGGTTCAGTCTGCTTTCCACCAGACACTGGGAGAAGAATTCACAGTTCAGCAGGGCAATAACCTAAAACACAAGGCCAAATCTACACTGGAGTTGCGTACCAAGAAGACAGTGAATGTTCCTGAGTGGGCGAGTTACATTTTTGACTTAAATCTACTCCTGAAAATGGTTCTCTAGCAGTGATCAGCAACCAATTTGAAAGAGTTTGAAGAATTTTGAAAAGAATAATGGTCAAATGTTACACAATCCAGGTGTGGAAAACTCTTAGAGACTTACCCAGAAAGACTCACAGCTGTAGTCACTGCGGTGTCAGGGGTGTGAATATTTATGTAAATTAGATATTTCTGTATTTCATTTTCAATACATTTTGGGAAAAAAATTCTAAAAACATATTTCACTTTGCCATTATCGAGCAGTGTGTGTCAATGAGTGCGAAAAATACATATTTAATCAGTTTTATATTATGCTGTAATACGTCAAGGGGCATGACTACTTTCTGCATGTATACCAGGTACTACACATAGTGAACCTTAGAAAGTGTTACCATGTATATAAATGGTCAATATAATATCCATATGGTATAGCATTGATGCGAATGAGGTCCAGACATTCATCGATCTTTCAATTTCTTAGAGAATAGGTATTTTGACAAAAGAACATAAAGTAGGCTGTGCCACTTGACAAACACACTACCCATGCCTGTGTGAGTGACAGCCACGTTTAGGATCTCCACCTTCTCATCCAGCCAGGTTATTGATCTGGACCAGGGGCGAGTGCAGTCCTTCACAGAGATGATTAGCCTCAAAGTAGCCTACCCCACTTCCCCTACACTCTGATTTTATCTTGCCAGAGGGGCCTACTCTGGAGAGCCATTTTTGGGCAGGATTCACAGTCTCAGTCAATCAAGGATCTACCTGTCCACGCAATCTTATGATTTTTAATGTTTGATTACCTTACTATTTGAAATACATAACTGATTCTGTGTCTCTAAGACTCTTTGTCAATACAGGTCCTGAACTTTGAGTAGAACAACTGCCTACATAAGCACACAGAAAACTTCAGTGTTGTTCTGTCTCATTGCATTTAGCATCTAAACACATTGACGCTGAGTCATTTTTGTTGCCTGTACCAACAAACTCTCTCCATTCTGTTCAACATCTCGCCTCTCAAACAAGGTACAAAATTGGCTCTGACTTCAAAGATTTCGACCCTAGAAACAGATAAGAGGCTCAATTTATTTTTTATCTATACTGTATTTCTCCATTCTTGAAATTTTGTCTCTTCTCTATTCGAGCAGATTCATTGGTGTACTAGCAACCCTGTTATTGAGAAACCTATACCGGGAGAAAGTATTGAAGTAGCATTATGAGCATGGCATTTCTTAGCCTAGTTTCCAATTTCCACAATTCAGATATTTTAGTACATCGCTTGGAGAATAACTACAGTAATAAGGGATAATTGCTTGTAATACTTTCTGTAATATCACTCACCCCAATTACCCAAGATTGATGGCAAAGTATGGTGGCTGAGGATGTCCATAGTTTTAAAATATGTTAATGAGCTTGTAACGGTTTTCTTCCGTTGAAGGAGAGGAGGACCAAAATGCAACGTGGTTAGTGTTCAACATGTTTAATATTGACGATAAACGAGAACACTACAAAATACAAAAGAACAAATATGAAAACGGAAACAGTCCTATCTGGTGCAATGACACAAAGACAGAAGACAACCACCCACAAAACCCAACACAAAACAAGCTACCTAAATATGGTTCACAATCAGAGACAATGACAAACACCTGCCTCTGATTGAGAACCATATCAGGCCAAACAACAAACCCAACATAGAAACACAAAACATAGAATGACCACTCAGCTCACGTCCTGACCAACACTAAAACAAAGAAAACACAAAAGAACTATGGTCAGAACGTGACAGTACCCCCCCCCCCCCCCCCCAAGGTGCGGACTCCGGCCGCAAAACCTGAACTTATAGGGGAGGGTCTGGGTGGGCATCTATCCGCGGTGGTGGCTCTGGCGCAGGACGTGGACCCCACTCCACCATAGTCTTTGTCCGCTTTAGTGTCCTCCTAGGAACGGCGACCCTCGCCACAGACCTTGGACTGGCAACCCTACTAAAGGGCCCCACTGGACTAAACAAACTCCTCCGGACTGAGGGGTATCTCAGGACTGAGGGGCAGCTCAGGACTGAGGGGCAGCTCAGGACTGAGGGGCAGCTCAGGACTGAGGGGTAGCTCAGGACCGAGAGGTAGCTCAGGACCGAGAGGTAGCTCAGGACTGAGAGGTAGCTCAGGACCGAGAGATAGCTCAGGCTGGTTGACGGCTCTGGCAGCTTCTGGCTGACTGATGGCTCTGGCAGCTCCTGGCTGACTGACGGCTGGCGGATCCTGGCTGAATGTTGGCTTTGGCGGATCCCGGCAGACTGGCGGCTCTGGTGGCTCCTTGCAGACTGGCGGCTCTGGCGGCTCCTTGCAGACTGGCGGCTCTGGCGGCTCCCTGCAGACTGGCGGCTCTGGCGGCTCCTTGCAGACTGGCGGCTCTGGCGGCTCCCTGCAGACTGGCGGCTCTGGCGGCTCCCTGCAGACTGGCGGCTATGGCGGCTCCTTGCAGACTGGCGGCTCTGGCGGCTCCTTGCAGACTGGCGGCTCTCGCGGCTCCTTGCAGACTGGCGGCTCTGGACAGGCGGGAGACTCTAGCAGCTCTGGACAGGCGGGAGACTCTAGCAGCTCTGGACAGGCGGGAGACTCTAGCATCTCTGGACAGGCGGGAGACTCTAGCAGCTCTGGACAGGTGGGAGACTCTAGCAGCTCTTGACAGGCGGGAGCACCTGTAGCCAAAGGACAGAGAGACAGCCTGGTGCGGGGGACTGCCACCGGAGGGCTGGTGCGTGGAGGTGGCACTGGATGGACCGGACCTTGAAGGCGTACTGGAGATCTTGAGAGCAGGGCTGGCACCATCCACCCTGGCTGGATCTTCACCATAGCCCGGCAGATGTGGGGAGCTGGGATGTAGCGCACCTGGCTAAGCACGTGTACTGGGGACACCGTGCGTTCCACCGCATAACACGGTGCCTGACCAATACAACGCCCGCCACGGTTAGCACGGCTAGCACGCACATCAGGACGAGTGCCGTGCATACTGCGCCAAACCGACAGCTCTCTCTCCTCACTCTCCTCCAATTTTATCAACAACTCCTCAAATGTCTCATAATCTCCCCTCCATTCACTCTCCTCCAGTTTGTCCAATAACTCCTCCACACTCTCAGACGCACACCTCAACTTCGCCGAATGCTCTGATTCCAACCTTGGCTCCTCACGGTAAACAGGGGGAGTTGGCTCAGGTCTGACTCCTGACTCACTCTCCCAGTGCCACCCCCCCCCCCAATACATTTTTGGGGCTGTCTCTCAGGCTTCCATCCGCGCCGCTGTGCTGCCTCCTCATACCCGCGCCTATCCACCTTCGCTGCCTCCAGCTCTTCTTTGGGGCGACGATAATCTCCTGGCTGTGCCCAGGGTCCTTTCCCGTCTAGGATCTCCTCCCAAGTCCATTTCTCTAAATATTGAATCCTCTCCTGCTGCTGCTGCTGCTGCCTCTCCTGCTGCTGCTGCTGCCTGTTACCACGTCGCTTGGTCCTTGGTTGGTGGGTGGTTCTGTAACGGTTTTCTTCCGTTGAAGGAGAGGAGGACCAAAATGTAGCGTGGTTAGTGTTCAACATGTTTAATATAGACGATAAACGAGAACATTACAAAATATAAAACAACAAATTTAAAAACGGAAACAGTCCTATCTGGTGCAAATCAGGCCAAACAACAAACTCAACATAGAAACACAAAACATAGAATGCCCACTCAGCTCACGTCCTGACCAGCACTAAAACAAAGAAAACACAAAAGAACTATGGTCAGAACGTGACAAAGCTGAACTGTTTGCTGCAACATTTGGAAACACAAATGTAAAGCAAATGTAAAGCAAATCGTTGTTCTTCTTTACTTGGCTTAGTTTGTTACATCTTGCAAACTCAGCATCTGATGCAAACACTTTGTCAATCTTTCTCCAAATCTGGCAAACTCCACCGTGCAAATTCCAAACCTCCTTGTCAGTCAGTCCCCTACTACTATTGAACTCATCTTTGGAAAAAAATATGATAGCATGAATATAAATACCCAGGGGGAGTCTCTTCATATTTCTTGGGGGATAGAAACCTAGAACTGGGATAAATATACCATTTAATGGATCATAGAGAATCCCTCATTTGTCAGTATGTGCTGCGACTTGAGATCTGAGTGAAACGATCAACTTGAATTGAGAGAGAGGTGCTATCTCACGTCATGTTTAGCATCCTAGAACTTAAATATAAATTGTCTGGCAAAGGTCAACTTTGAAATAAGGCTTGTCACAGCATGGAAGCACGTACAGTATGTGTTGGAGCCATATCTTTCCCACTTACTTGCATTAATAGTGTAATGTCTTAAATATCATACATAAATGATGACTATGTATTTCTGTATATTTTTTATAAAGATATCTAAAATTACTGTGTCATTTACAATGTAATTTTATAGTAAATACCATGTAATTTCACAGTAAATACCAATTTTTTTCTGTTCTGTAAAATTAAGTGGAGCAGTATATATAAGGAAGGGATCTTACTTCCTTCCTCAGTCTTAAATTGGAAGTTGATTAGTTCACCTAAGGTTTAAAAAATGTGTTTAAAGAGGACAGAGAAGACTGGTTAAACACAGAAAGAAATGCTGTAGAAACTAAACCACTGTTGAAACTAAGTACTCAAACTTCATTAAAATGAAGAAATTGTAGAGCAGGTTAATTAAATATAAACCCAATTAACACCTTTCTGATTTACAATTCCAAGCACAAAGGTGTGAGTGTGTGTGTGTATATGTGTGTGTGTGTGTGTGCGTGTGCGTGTGCGTGTGCGTGTGCGTGTGTGTGTGTGTGTGTGTGTGAACAGGTCACCAAATACAAAACCCTGCACTTTTAGTCTAAAACTAACCCACATTTGACTTTTATATCCAATACAAATTCCATTTAAACCAACACATACAGAACCTTCCATAAATATAAAAAACAAACAATTCACCAACCCGGAACTATAAACGTTAATGTAGCTTTGTACTGAAACAGCCTTGTTTTCCGGCTTGTGGGGTGAAACACAACAAAGTGGCCCATCTGCCAGAAGTTTGGCCGGCGACTGCTGTTTTTCTTTGAAACCTGCGTAAAAACATGCTTTTCAGCCCCTTCTCAGAAACTTAATCGCCCTTGATAAATCACTCGGATCCTTAGCCTGCGTCATTAAACTCCACGTTAGCTGCGTGAGGTATGAAAACAAACTTGTGGTGGCTTTGGGGGTGGTAGTATGCATGAAAAGGTATTTGGAGAAAGACAGGGGGCAGTGCAAATAAAATGATGTTGTAGTATAGCTGACTGGTATAGAGAGAGCTATGGAAAAAAAAATAGGCTGAAGGAGGGTTCATTTTTACAACCTAATGCTCCATGCTGTCCCTTCCTGAGTAGTGTTACAATCAGGGTCAGGGTCGATCTAAATAAGTCAGAAAATTAACTGAAACTCAATTCCTGAATTGGATATTTCCCAAAACTTTCTACAAGGACTTTTCAATTGATGAACTCGAGTTCATTTCAGGAGGTGACTGGAGGTGAAATGGAAAATGATCCTAGCCCTGCTCTGTGTAAGTAACAGTGACTGTGTGTTTCTTACAGCTGCCACACAGGCTGCCAACATTACAGTGGCTTTAGAGAAGATAGATTCCATAGACATCGCTAATGGCAACAAACTGATAGAGAAGTAGCAGAGCTCTGTGGATGGGCCGAACCGAGGACCTAATAAAGTGCATTCACTATGGACACATAAAGGGTTGTGCCAAATACAAGTTTGGAAAGTAAATGCTATGAGTCTGACTTTCTGTATAGGGACTTACATCTTGGAGAGAGAAAGCATGTATGAAATGGATCATTCAACTTTACAAACGTCACCCAACATTTCAGAAGAAGTTTCTGTATGGATATGAAGAAAGGTTAATGCTCACGATTAGGTCGACAGAGTTAAGAAATTCACCATTTCAAGAAAACAGCACATGGATGTGCCTCGTTTTGCTTTCATTGTGTGCCAGCCAATCAGAGTTGAAATTCATGTACCAGATGCTTGCTTGTGGGTTTTTATCGGTTGCCGATGCACAGTGTGAGTTGAAGTGAGTTGAAGTGAGTTGAAGGAAGCAGTGCAGGATGTAATGTTCATATCGTTGATGTTAGAGATCTACTGTATATGATGGTAATAACTCAATTTAAACCATGAAATTACAAAAACATTTACACCCCACCCCACTCCAACTTGCTGAGCAACCATACCGGGGGCCTTACTCCCCACAGTTCACCAGTCCCCAACAGTTTTAGAGATGTCTGGTACAATGCCCTCAAAATCCTCCGATTGTTGCTTTGGCTCTCCATCTCGAACGTTTGAAAGAAATAAAACATGATGGCAACTTTTCCCCTTGTTTGTCCTGGAGTGTGTGCGTGTGTGTTGAAGTCCTTGGTGGCTTGGCATTCAGGTTGGGTTGCATCGGGGCCTTGTCGTATTGGGAAATGGAGTCATGCTGTGACGTCAGCCTCATTTTGTTCTCCTTCTTGGGCTGTCCAGGCCTATGTAGCACCCCGTGACACTTCAAATGAGCGCTGATGCCGTACCATAGATGTGTTTTGCCATTTTCTGTTTGCCCCATTTATAAATCATGATGTTTAAGCATGGAAATGGTGCAGGTCTTTGCCAACTGTAATGAAACGTGATGGCAAAAAAAAAATCACAGTCGGTTGTCGTTTCAATGTCAATGTGTAAATATGCTGAGAAATTCAAATGAAAAAGATTTGCACCATTGAAAGTCCTAGATCTCCTCTCAAAATGTGAAACTTTTTTAGACGCATATCTCAAAAGCTAAGCGCCTGTTTGTTTATAAGATTAATCAATACAAATCAATTATCTTCAACAGTGTGTCACAAGTCATGTGCTGTTTTCTCTAAGAAAGCATTTTGAATGGCCATATCATTTGATTTATAAAGGAAACCTTTTTTTTTTTTAAGTGCACACTGCGTACATCCATTCATAGTGAAAAAAGGGTGAACGAAAACATCTTATAACGTTTTACTGTTTGCAATGTTTGAGGGGTGTCTATAGGGGGTCTAGATCCATCATAAAGTGGTCTTTATGTTTCCTTTTCTTTCTCCAGTTCTCTCGAACACACACAAAGGAGGAAACGTCAGATCCCCTGCTCATCAGCCATGTACACTAGAGGATGTGTCATAGTCGAAGGCAGGTAAATAGCTGTGAAAAGTTACTGGCAGCCCTAAATAGATTCTCAATTGTTTATTTGGTTTCAAAACACAGGACATACATCCCCGTGCCCTTGAGGCTGAGTTCTATGTCACTGTACACAAAGACAACTGCACTACTTCAATTACCCTTATTACCTAGCATTTGTTTTCATGATTGAAAATAAATGCGCTATGCTACACAAGAATTTCCCTGACATGAAAAATAAAGTTCTTTGATTTTAATTCACTTAAAAGTCTATGATGTAACTTAAAGTAACCCATAACTTCTCAAACGTGGGGCTTTCACATGGATATTATTTTAGCAATTCACCTACTGTGGTTTCAGTGACAGCATGTGATATGGTGGTTGGAGCTATTCAGTGTCGGAGAGAAGGAAGTAGATACTAGACTCTGGAGGAATAGTGTCTACGCCAAACTCCCCATAGCCTAATTAAAAAGCCAAGAAAGGCACTCTGAAGGAGATTACTATGAAAGGGAGAGAATTAGCACTCGGAAGGGTGTGGCTCATTCACATTTGACACCTGTCTTTTTTTTAAGAGAATGAGCGCAGGTGTGTGTGTGTGTGTGTGTGTGTGTGTGTGTGTGTGTGCGTGTGCGTGTGCGTGTGCGTGTGCGTGTGCGTGCGTGTGCGTGTGCGTGTGCGTGTGCGTGTGTGTGTGTGTCTGTCTGTCTGTCTGTCTGTCTGTCTGTGTACTCATGTGTGCATGAATGTTCATTTTTCATGATGGATTCACTACAGCTGGTTGCTATCTATTGCTGGTGGATGCACTGAGTCTCCACCATACAATCTAGTGTTTTTCAGACTAAATTAAAAGCTCTACAGTGTATAATGTAAATGCTGTCTACTACATTATACTGTTACCGAAGCCCACACGGTTAATGTAGCCTTGCAGCGTAAGGAAGAACAGAGAAAAAGAAAACAGGAGACCATCTCTCCTCCACCCTCATGGTTCAGCTCTGCGTCTCCATCAACAAAGTGATTCTGCTGGCCAGCATTCCTCGTATGAAAAATGTGTTGATGGAGAAATGTTCAGTGTGGATGAATAATATCTGTCAAACATTAAACCACCGTATGAAATGCATGTGGGTGCAGTGAAGTGAATTTACCCCTCTTCTTCAGGTTATACTTTGAGAGTACATTCAGTGTTTCCAATGTTTCAGAAATGTTTTCAACATCTGTGCGAGGTGGAGTCAGACCGATTCAAGTAATTCAATAGGTAACATTTTGACAGCCATTTATTCAACAGACTTTTATTTATATTTTTTGTAATTGAGAAGTGTGTTTGGAAATTGATGGCTCTTGGAAATGTATGGCTAACAGTAGTACCAACTGATATGCATCATGCTCTAATATATGCATACAATGAACACATGCGTACACACACACACAAACACGCACACGCACACACACACACAAGGGTTGAACATTTTCCTGGTATTTTACAAATGTTCTATCCCCAGAATTGATCACTTTTCTCCCGATATTTCCCGCCAAAACCAGAAATGTCATTCTAAGGCATTATAAAGCATATAAATATGTCTGGATTTGATTAGAGATTTGATCAGCATGAAAATCCAAACCTGATGCTACCTGAGCCTGATGAGCCATACTTTAAATATATGATATGAACCGTACATTAATGACATTTAATGAGCCCAAGTCCAGAAAAACCCAAATGATTATGCCGTTATCCAACACAGGAGGCTGCTGAGGGGAGAACAGCAAATAATAATGTCTGGAACGGAGCAAATGGAATGGCATTAACACCTGGAAATCATGTTTTTGATGTCATTGATACCATTCCACTAGATGTAGCTAGCTACAGTATATTATGCTCTCTTGGGTAAATCGATTAAACTAGCTCCAGTAGGGTAATCTTTTTGAGTGTGAACTGTATTACTGTACTGTATTGTTTTATACTGTATCATAGGGACTGGAATTATGCACATCACTCAAACCATGATAAAACAGAAGAGTGCAGCCCATGTGCCCTACAGTGCCTTCGGAAAGTATTCAGAACCCTTGACTTTTTGTTAGGTTACAGACTTATAATAATACGATACCCCATAACGAGAAAGCAAAAACAGTTTTTTACAAATGTATGAAATATCACATTTACATAAGTATTCAGACCCTTTACTCAGTACTTTGGTGAAGCACCTTTGGCAGGGATTACAGCCTTGACTCTTCTTGGGTATGACACTACAAGCTTGTTCAATCAGGTTCAGGTCCGGGCTCGGTCTAGGCCCGCAAAGACATTCAGAGACTTGTTCACGAAGCCACTCCTGTGTTGTCTTGGCTGTGTGCTTAGGGTCGTTGTCCTGTTGGAAGATGAAACTTCACCTCTGTGTTATGTGAATAGGAGAGCAGAGGTTTAAGGAAAAACATATTTATTCCGGTGAGAAAAGGTCATGCCAAAACAACAGGCGAATAAATGACCTGCCCAAAACAGGACACAAACAGTCCAGAAAAAATACAAGAAATACCATCCACAAGACAGAACACAAAAGCAGGCGGGCATAACAGGCTTAAATAACCCTAAACCAAACCCCAAATGAGAAAAAGGTGAAACCAATAAGACATAACCAACAGACAAGGAAAAGGGAATCGGTGGCAACTAGTATACCGGTGACGACGACCGCCGAGCGACGCCCGAACAGGAAGGGGAGCCACCTTCGGTGGAAGTCATGACACTCAGTATGAGGTCCCAAGTGCTCTGGAGCAGGTTTTCATCAAGGATCTTTCTGTACATCATCTTTTCCTCGATCCTGACTAGTCTCCCAGTCCCTGCTGCTGAAAAACATCCCCACAGCATCATGGTGCCACCACCATGCTTCACCGTAGGTCTGATAGTCTTTTAGGTGCATGGTCTGATAGTCTTTTAGGTGCATTTTGGCAAACTCCAAGCGGGCTGTCATGTGCCTTTTATTGAACAATGGCTTCCGTCTGGCCACTCTACCATAAATGCCTGATCGGTGGAGTGATGCAGAGATGGTTGTCCTTTTGGAAGGTTCTCCCATCTCCACAGAGGAACTCTGGAGTGCTGTCAGAGTGACCATCAGGTTCTTGGTCACCTCCTTGACCAAGGCCCTTCTCCCCCAATTGCTCAGTTTGGCCGGGCGGCCAGCTCTAGGAATAGTCTTGGTGGTTCCAAACTTCTTCCATTTAAGAATGAGGAAGGCCACTATGTTCTTGGGGACCTTCAATACTGCAGACATTTTTTGGTACCCTTCCCTGGATCTGTGCCTCGACACAATCCTGTCTCTGAGCTCAATGGACAATTCCTTCGACCTCGTGGCTTGGTTTTGCTCTGACATGCACTGTCAACTGTGGAACCTTATAAAGACAGGTGTGGGCCTTTCAAAATCATGTCCAATCAATTGAATTTACCACTGGTGGACTCCAATCAAGTTGTAGAAAAATCTCAATAATGATCAATGGACACCGAATGCACTTGAGCTCAATTTCAAGTCTCATAGCAAAGGGTCTGAATACTTAAGTAAGTAAGATATTTCTGTTTTTTATATTTAGTACGTTTCATTTATTTTATTAAAACATGTTTTCACTTTTTCATTATGAGGTATTGTGTGTAGATTGATGAGGACATTTTTTAAAATTTAATCCATTTTAGAATATGGCTGTAACGTAACAAAATGTGGAAAAAGTGAAGGTGTCTAAATACTTCCTGAATGCATTGTATATACCTTTCATAATGTTTCCTATGATATTATTAGCCTACGTCCTTTTTCTCTCTCTAGTGTTGGATCGTTCCTTCCTGACTTTCATTAGTTAAATGAAATCATTTTTGTTGTCCTTATCGTCACCATTCTAATGACACCCTTGAATAATATAGTACTGGAATTAGACGCAGAAGGTTTTCACTTCTCTTCTCGAAGATTGAATGGTTATAGGTCCGAATAGAATACTGCTTTGGCCTACCGCCATCGCACTTTCACTCTTCTTTCAAACTACCCTTGAGTTCTATTGGCTGCTGTATTTAATATTCAGCAAAAAAAAAGCTTGCGTCCCTCTTCGAATAGTCTATTGGTAATGCATGGGACTCCAAGAGCTAAGGAGCATTTTTTAAGGAGAGGCCAGTGGAACATAGTTGCTTCCTTATTGCGCAAGAGACAGAGGCTATAAGTTAAATGCATTTTATGCATAAGCCATCATTAATTAGCTAAATACAAGGCTAATACTGCATTGAATTACTTGAAAGAGATAGGCTACTACATCTATATAATGGGCTACATATCAGTCTAGAACAGGATTATCTATTTTGGATACAATTTGAATGGAGTTGATGGAAAGAGAGAAAGACTGTGAGAGAGTGCTCACACATGCCCTGATTTAAAGCAATGATATTCAAGTGATAGGCTCTTTTAAAACTCGTCAGCTGCAGTAAAAATAAAATAATTACAATTAAAAAACAAGGTGACCCCCAAAAGCCAGATGGAGATGGGGTAAATTAGACGCACATTCAGGATTTATATTACTGTAGCATAGTCTATGCTGCAGCAAATGTAGGCCTACCTGTCACAAGAACAATTATGGAACTGAGATGAGATGGGCTGTCTGTCCCCACCCTAAGCATTGACTCATCATGAAGAGACCGTAGAGATGACAGATTTAGACATCGCATATAATTTAACAGTTCCATTTCACGCCAAGCTGTTCAGATAAATAATTTATTATAATTTACCGGTTTCTCGCGGTTATTTATGCCAGGAAAGGGTAGTAGTTTTGGATGGTAAATCCCAGTAAATCTAGTTCACCGGGTTCCCGCCATTCAACCCTAACACACACACACACACACACACACACACACACACACACACACACACACACACACACACACACACACACACACACACACACACACACACACACACACACACACACCTTTCATATCCCCAGCTGGGACAGGGGTTTGGTGATTTGTTTTCTGGCAGCTCTTGACTGCTCTGGTCAGAAATGAGGGAGTTTGATGATCAGTTAGCTGTGCGTTTTTAACAATCCCAGGTGCTGGGAACAGACATGAATGGCATCAGTGGATAGGGAAACCTATTTAAGAATCCTCCGGAAATAAGAAATATGAGTTCTAAAATCAGTCATCACTCTGTTTAACATAATGCTTATACAGCCACTGACAGGGTCCTGCCAGCTGTCAGTGAAGGAACTCAGCTAGCTGTTTCACTCTGCACACCGGTTCCCTCCCAGACTGCACCTCCTCTCCTCTTGGCACATCTGCTGTGTACCCCTGATGATTGGTGAGCAGTGCATAATAAAGGCCGGGGCCACCTCCTAGGGAGGCCAAACATAGTCAACGGTGTCAGCAGTTCCGAGTAGGATATCAAACGGAGCACCAGGCGTCACTTCCTAGACTACATAGGCCCGGCCCTAATTCATTTGCACCGTGCAGACTATGCCGAATCCTTATGAATAAAGGATTGTGCTGTTCTGCTCGGCATAGCACCAAATCCCCTGGCATGGCGGTGAATATGCAATGGGGCGCGGCGTGCAGGCTTAACGGTGACGTAGGGAAGCAACAACAAGCTGCAAGCGAGCTGAGGGGATGACTTGGAAGAAAGCAGGAGGTCTGTGCCCAGTGGTGTTAGTGGGGGTGTTTGTGGTGGGACTCCGAATTGAATGTTAAAGCAATCTGTAAGAATTCCAGTCATTTACAGTCAACTAATGAAATATACCCCTTGACAGCATGAAAGTAGCAGTGACCAACATAGGTCAACTGTAGATATTTCTCTATTCATGATTTATAGTCTTTTAGTGAAAATAGCAGGGAAATTAATCAAATTTCCTCTTTATTGTGACCAAATTCCGCCCAATTAACGCTGTTATTTGATATACCTTTAGTTTATAACAGGCCCAGACTACTCCAGGTAATAATTGAATGTTGCCTCTAAAAAGTCCTCTATGCCGCCATCTTTTCTGTGCAACTTCCCACAGTTATGCTTCCCTTCAGAATATAAAGCTCAGCTGCTCGGAATTGTCATTACATTTCAAGGATTCACAGACAGGTAACCCCCCTCCTATCTCGACTTTAGAGGGGGTGAGAGGAGATGCTGTTTCTTTGCAGCAGAGCAGCAGGAGCGGAGAATACACAGTGATGTATCATTTACCACGAGCATGGCATCACTGCGGTAACAAGCCAATGGGTCACCTGTACCCAGCTGTTTCCCAGCATGCCTTGAGAAAAGTGAGGATGCTGAAAACAGCGGGGCGGAAAGTAGGAAGGGAGGAGGGAACCCAGTCGTCAAATGTAATTGAATTATGATGGGAAATGTATCATTCTCTTTCTTCATTCTGTCACTGTCTTTCACTTTATCCAAACATCATTACCATTTCAGTATACCCACCTTAGTTCTGAAACTATAAGGATGTGAGCAATGTGGTGGAAACAAGCAATTGGGATTGTGAACTAACTCACATGTTCTCCTTTTTTTAATCAGTGATCGGAAAGCTGACAGACATCTCTCTCCTCCCACCTCTCTTTCTTTCCCTCCATCCTCTACTCTCTCTGCTATGAGTCAACTGGTGAGCTTGTCTATCATATTGATTGAAAGCTCTCAAGTTGAAGCAGCTCATTTTTGGCTGTGTTTGATTGGTTAGTCTGTCTTATCTGGGGACCCAATTTTGTACAATTTCTTTCACTGAAAAGACCTGTCCATCAAGTTGAGTGACAGGCCTCAGGTTCTGTCAGGGAAAGTAATGGCACCTGCCTCCCCCCTCCGTATGTGTTCTCCTAGGAATGGTTTGAATCAAACAGCCATCACTATTTAATTGTATAGTGGATTATTTGGTAGCCAAGTGACTATTGTGAATTGGTCCCAAATTTCAGATGACATGAATCCATGTTTTTTCAATGCGTAGTCACTCCGTGAATGCAATGTTGTTTTGCGGATATACATGGCTGGAATACCTATTTCATAAACATCCACGAGGATATTCATCTTTTATATTTACTATTATTAATTGAATACAGTTACACAGTTCACATTTAGATAGCCGTGTTTTATATACATGCTGTATATACAGCAGGATTTTAAACCGATCACTCTTTTGAGAATATTCCTGCACACAGCATCCCAGAGTCACCTCTTCACTGTTGACATTGAGACTGGTGTTTTGCAGGTACTATTTAATGAAGCTGCCAGTTGAGGACTTGTGAGGAGTCTGTTTCTCAAACTAACTCTAATGTGCTTGTCCTCTTGCTCAGCTGTTCACCGTGGCCTCCCAATCCTCTTTGTATTCTGGTTAGGGCCAGTTTGCGCTGTTGTGTGAAGGAAGTAGTACACAGCATTGTACGAGATCTTCAGTTTCTTTGCAATTTCTCGCATGGAATAGCCTTAATTTCTCAGAACAAGAATAGACTGACGAGTTTCAGAAGAAAGTTATTTGTTTCTGACCGTTTTGAGCCTGTAATCGAACCCACAAATGCTGATGCTCCAGATAGTCCAAGATGGCATAGCAGTCAGACGTCCTTTGTCCTCGTCTTGTTGTGTCCCGTGTATATATATGTTTACATCTTTCTTCGCATGTCTTTAAGATATTTTATTTTCCAAAAACTCAACTTCAAAACACTCTCCTGCAACCCGCCTCACCAATTTAAAAAAAAATATTTATTTACCTTATTTACCAAATCTGCAATCCACAATAGAAGCTAGCCAGAAGCTAACCAGAAACTAGCCAGAAGCTAACCAGAAGCTAACCAGAAGCTAACCAGAAGCTAACTAGAAGCTAGCCAGAAGCTAACTAGAAACTAGTCAGAAGCTTTAGCTTGAAAAGCTATCGCCAGTTTTGGACAACGCGACTGAGACCAGAACATACCGGACCTATTTTTCTCTCCATATCCCCACATTTCAAACGAAAGCTCTGGACATTTATACCTGGATCTCGCAGCTAGCTAGCTGCTATCCGTGTGACTATTGGCTTACGTTGATCCCTGAGCAAACATAAATTATTCCGGAACTAGCCAGCTGAAGAGTTCCATCAGCCACTCCTGGGCTACAAACACCTATCCGGGGCCGTTTTACTGCCGATGCGGAGCCTTCACGACTGGACTAACGACGTTATCTGCCCGAGGGAGTTATCCAACTGGCCCCTCCGTCGTGACGTTACCTGAACGCCCATCTGCGGCCCGCTAATCGTTAGCTGTCTTATCGGCTGCTATCTGAATAGGTCTATCGGACAATTTTTCTTGGGTGGGGTCACTATATCGATTTTGCCGATTGGATTGATACGCTCTACCACACGGAACCCCACTAATCTACCGACAGAAACACACAACGTCGCTAAAAACAGACGTCCATCCTATGTTAGCTTGCTACCGATGGCCCGGCTAGCTGTATGAATCGCCGTGACCCCAACCAATCTCACTACTACTTGGACCCTTATGATCACTCGACTAAGCATGCCTCTCCTTAATGTAAATATGCCTTGTCCATTGCTCTTCTGGTTAGTGTTTATTGGCTTATTTCAATGTAGAGCCTCCAGCCCTGCTCATTATACTTTGTCCAACCTTTCAGTTCCACCACCCACACATGCTATGACATCACCTGGTTTCAATGATGTTTCTAGAGACAATATCTCTCTCATCATCACTCAATACCTAGGTTTACCTCCACTGTATTCACATCCTACCATATCTTTGTCTGTACATTATACCTTGAAGCTATTTTATCGCCCCCAGAAACTTCTTTTTACTCAGAAACGACCTCCACTCATCGCTGTCAAACGCTCCCTGAAACACTTCAGTGAGCAGGCCTTTCTAATCGACCTGGCCAGGGTATCCTGGAAGGAAATTGACCTCATCCCGTCAGTAGAGGATGCCTGGTTATTTTTTTTAAATGCCTTCCTCACCATCTTAAATAAGCATGCCCCTTTCAAGAAATTTAGAACCAGGAACATATATAGCCCTTGGTTCTCTCCAAACCTGACTGCCCTCAACCAACACAAAAACATCCTATGGCATTCTGCATTAGCATCGAACAGCCCCCGTGATATGCAACTTTTCAGGGAAGCTAGAAACCAATATACACAGGCAGTTAGAAAAGCCAAGGCTATCTTTTTCAAGCAGAAATTTGCATCCTGCAACACAAACTCAAAAAAGAACACCTCCTCCCAGCTGCCCACTGCACTGAGGATAGGAAACACTGTCACCACTGATAAATCCACTATAATTGAGAATTTCAATACGTATTTTTCTACAGCTGGCCATGCTTTCCACCTGGCTACCTCTACCCAGGTCAACAGCACTGCACCCCCCACAGCAACTCGCCTAAGCCTTCCCCCTTTCTCCTTCTCCCAAATCCAGTCAGCTGATGTTCTGAAAGAGCTGCAAAATCTGGACCCCTACAAATCAGCTGGGCTAGACAATCTGGACCCTTTCTTTCAGAAATTATCTTCCAAAATTGTTGCAACCCCTACTAGCCTGTTCAACCTCTATTTTGTGTCGTCTGAGATTCCCAAAGATTGGAAAGCAACTGCAGTCATCCCTCCGCTTCAAAAGGGGGAGACACTTGACCCAAACTGATACAGACCTATCTCTATCCTAACCTGCCTTTCTAAGGTCTTCGAAAGCCAAGTCAACAAACAAATGAAGGACCATTTCGAAATCCCACCATACCTTCTCTGCTATGCAATCTGGTTTCAGAGCTGGTCATGGGTGCACCTCAGCCACGCTCAAGGTCCTAAACGATATCTTAACTGCCATCGATAAGAAACAATACTGTGCAGCCGTATTCATTGACCTGGCCAAGGCTTTTGACTCTGTCAATGTGCTTTTCTTTCAAAAACAAGGACATTTCTCAGTGACCCCAAACTTTTGAATGGTAGTATGTATATATGACTGTATACCTTTTGTGTATAATTAATCTGAAGTGTTGAAGCACTATAAAGGTTTCAAACAAACTCAAGTTATATGCCAGATCGGTGTGGTTTGCACTTTTGGGACTATCCCATTTGTTCGATTGTGCCAGAGAAGCTACATCAAGCAGTTACGGTGAACCCAAGTCAGCTGTACAGTTGCGAAGAATGATGATTAACAGAATCGATGTAATGGACCAGTCAGTTAGCGCAATCCCAGACACTAGGGTGAACTAGTGTACTGAATTCAATTTGAATTCACATGTTCTTCAACTTGGAATTGAGAATTGAATTGGAGCGGGCACTGGAGATTGAAATTGTGTTGACACCTTGAGAAAGATGACTCGTCAATGCCATTGAATTCCACTGTGCTCCTGACAACCTAGTCTTTGCTTCTCGCCACTGAAATTGGCACTAAATTATCTCCTTTTGAACCTAGCTAAATATTCATGTCCACGTTACAAATACTCAATGTTTTGATAGATATTCACATAGAGCTCCCGTGAAGATCACTCAACATCCAGAGGAACTTGCTTTGGTAATTTATTGATTCCCTGTACTTAGCATGACTATCAGTTACCATGAAACGGTCCTCTATTGAACATATCAGGTAAAGAAGTTGTCCTTCGAGTGAAGAAAAGCAATGGTGGAGCCTTTGAGTGAAGAGAGAGCAAATGTATACTATTTGTGTGTGTTTGTATGTGTCTTTGTGAAAGTATGCCTGTATTCCACTCTGTGAGTATGCCGCATCCACATTTTTGCATCTGTGAACATGGTGTGAGAGAGAGAGATTTTGTGTGTCTATGAGCATGCCTGTTTATCTGCCAATGTGTGTATCTACAAAGGTGTGTGTGTATTTTCCTAGCAGCCGGAGAGGATGGCCCGCTCACTGACCTGCAGACTCCGGAGGGTTTTATCTCTGCGGTGTTCCACACATTATTGATAGCCACGCTGCTATTGACAGCCGGCGCAGAGAGGAAAGGGAAAATAGGAGTTTGATATGACATATTGTGCTTCTCAGCAGCGCTCATAAATAACTCTGACACGTTTTTGTATGCATGGGAAGGCATCTGATTCAGCCTCCCATAAAAATAAACTTCTATTATGGAATGTATTTGTCAAGTAGGCCCATGATGGATGGAGTAGCGTTTAGCCCTTGGCAGGTGGATGGGCATTCGGCAGCAATGCCTTGTGGGGAGGATTTGCTAGCTCGAGGGAGAGTGGGGACTGGTGAGGGGAGAGAGGGCTGGGCCGGGCTGGTGCAATTATTCAGCATGAAAGGGGATCATTTCAGCACCTGCATTTTCATTTGCCTCGTACTTTATGGCGACGGGTCTCCTTTTTCCCTGCGTGGGGACAGACAGACCGTTAGCCGGAGGTTGAAAAAGCTTCCCAGTTTTCTGCTGAGCAGAAAGTTCGCTCACAGTAAATTGGTTTGTTTCCAGAGACGTTGGAGATTATTAAACAAGATTGAGGTAATTGCGTATAGGTATGCAGTTATTGTGGAACCATGTTATAATATTTTCAATGAAGATGCTTAAGTTGGCATAGAGCCAGCTATGACTGAAAGGCATCAAGTCTTTGTTTTTATCTCTGTGTGTGTTTGTGTATGCCTGCGTATGTATGTATATGTGTGTGTGTGTGTGTGTGTGTGTGTGTGTGTGTGTGTGTGTGTGTGTGTGTGTTGGACATTCTACCTACCACACTGTGGGTCTTTAACAAGGAGTTAATACGAGTCAACTTGGTCGTGTTCATTAGGCACCAAACGGAAGAAAACGGATTGAAACAGGGAGAGATAGTCTGGATTTGTCCAATAGGAAATGCTCATTTTAGTTTTCTATTACAAACCTAACATGTTTCTTTGCATGCCTAAATGAACATGGCCCAAGCTGACAGGGAGGACCTGCTTAAGTATGCACAGTGATCTGTCTACATTTGCACAGGCTGAGATCCATAATCCCCTCTGATGGTGTCTATTGCAGGCGGGGGTTGGAGGTTAGACGCACAATTTGGTCAATAGGCTTACAATACTATTAGAGACTATTGATTTTGGGGGACCCTACCCACCGCACTACACTAATTGTTTCTTTTACTATCCTCTGGCAAGGAAAACATTAAATTCACTGCTCATGAATTTTAAAATATATATATTTTGTCTGTTACACAAAGCTCAGGGAGTCAACTGTGTCTGATTTAGGTGAGAATATGTTTCTGCAGGCCTGTGTGGATGTCTGTATGTGCGTGTTGGGAGAAAGAGTTTGAGTGTGAGAGCGGTAAATATGGTGCTGTTATTATGTTTGAAAACACGCTTTTATGTGTATCCACAATCTATGCCCCTACCAATATGGCTAGCTATGGCCACATGACGGGATTTCTCCTGCCGTGTTCCCCTCTGAATGAAATGCCTGGTATTGTCATCAGAACCTGCAATAATCCCTGGTATTTACAACAAGTATTAGCTAGCTAATTAGGCTAATGTTAAATGTGAAGTTGTTGCTCAACAATAAACAATTAACCTTGTATGTAGCTACCTGATCGTTATAACATATGAATGGGTCAGTTCAATTATCCCTGTGACCGCCAAGACAATCAGATGATATGAAGATCTGTGAATTGGTGCAGGAGGCCCCTCTGAACCCATGATTCCCATGAAATCTCAGCCGCTCAGAGAGCATGTGATAGAGGACATTTAGACCCTCTCTTCTACTTCATATTTGTTCAAATCAATTATTCAAGTCGACAGCCAATTACAAATGAAAGGATTTGAGTTGCCGGGGAAGATTTGAATTCAGCTGTCCAAAGACCTGCATTAGAAAACTCTCTGCCGTGAATAATTGGCTCAGTGAATTTAACATTGTGGCGCACAAGGATGGTTTTCAGTCTCTTCTGCCATGAAACGATTGCAGACCAAACATTTGAATTAAAGAATTAAGATCAGGAAGTGGGGATGTGGAGAGTCAGCAGTTAGATTTAAACAGGTTAAAACTGGAGTTTTAATTGTGTTTTTGATCTGTACGATTCCATGTTTCTCTTCTTTAATCTGCAATTATTTCTCCTTCTGTTTGTCTAATTGGGACAGTGGAGTGTCGGCAGGGAAGGAGTTAATGACAAAATCCATTTGCGTTTGATGTATTCACGCCACTGCAGTGGAAGGAGGGAATTATATTTTTATTTTATTTCTGCCTTTATTCCATTGATCAATTCCACAATCCCTTTCACTTGATGACCAGATTGATGGCTGAGTAATTTATCTGTCTCCCTTGACTGACGGACCATAATGGGACAACATTCCATCTGGACGTTCAGACTCGGGATAATTTCCAATTTACCACTCATCAACGGTAACCATGGCAATGATGGGAGTAAGAGGGAAGGCGAGGAGAGAGAAACACGCTAGATTTATCTTCAATTATACTTGATTCACATGCAGCTTAAAGATGTGTTTTTGTACTGTTACAGGCTGTGCCGATTCGGAGACCACTTCCAATCTCTTTTTCTGTTCATTTTTTCACAATGTCTTACAAGATTGAAGCCTGTAGAAAATGAGAGGTGTCCAAGTGAAGAGGTGGGAAGAAGTCCCGCCTCAATTTAACAATGAGCTGTGACTTTAAGGCTCTAAGATTTGCTGAGTGCTCACAACACACAACATATAATCAATCGCTGGTTAATATTTGAGGATATATTAGGCAGGGTAGCTTGAGTATTGTCTTCTTGACCCTTTTTAATCGGCTGTTGTTTTAGACGTGTGGCCTGTTCAGGAGGCTGCAACACTACAGAACATTCAAATGGAGAGGCGTTGTGTAGAACAGATATGATTGTCTGTAATGTAGAATCCGGATCCTTGTCAGCCTTATTTGTAACATTTCTATCTGCAAATATTCAAATGTTTCACCTCCCCGAGAGGTCTCCGAATCGGCACAACCCCTAGGAAACTATGTGAGTGGCTCTACTAGCCAATCAAGAAGCATCAAAAACAGGCACTATGGCCCCTGAGAACTGGCTTGGTGCAACCCCTTGATTTAGCAGGTGTGTTGTCTCCTTCCCTTTACGACCAGACAAGCACAGGTGCAGAGGGTCAGGACCCCCGTGCCTCCGGGGACTGCCTTGGAGCCTTCTGTGGCTATGATGGAGTTCATAGAGGAGATAGAGCAGACGGGACGATGAGCACAGTCCTGCGGCACTCAATCACTCTCCTTCCCAGTCTGTGTATAGACGTTCCACCTTACCATTTCCCACCAGACTGCCATATGTGGGGAGGAGAGGGGTGTTCTTGTGTAAAATGGCGGCCACCCTTCAACCTTTTGGTTGAAACACCTTTTAGGTGGATGGATTGACTTTGTGTGTTGAATAGTCCATTGGTATCATCAGGATGAAATACAGATGAGCTCTGAACGAATAAAAAGGCACCAATGAATGTTTTGACTTACACATCTTGAAGATTCACTTTCCGTTTAGGTTTGCCGTTTCCTTGCTAAGAATGAATGTGCTTTTCACTAAATAGACACGGAGGTTTGTTAATGGATCAATTGATCGGTCAAAGAGAAATTACCACCATAAGTCCATAAGTCGCTATCAGTGTCCTCATTATCGACCTTGCCTTCCAGGAGAAAATACATCCATATCTGTTCATCCCACCCTAACTCTGCCCTCCAATGTCCCACAGTATAAATGCAAGGCTGCTTTTTTATTTAACTAGGCAAGTCAGTTAAAAACAAATTCTTATTTACAGTGAAAGCCAATTTTGTATGAGACTCCCAATCACACCTGGGTGTGATTCAGCCTGGATTTGAACCAGGGAGGGACCTCTTGCGCTGAGATGCAGTGCCTTAGACCGCTGCGCCAGTCGGGAGCTTCCAGCTAAAGTGTTATTAAACAAGCCCCTGATTTACCATCACATCACTCAGGTTCACAGGTGGAAAAAACGTGATACGCCCAACATCTGTTAGGCTAAACACGCAGCCGTGCCGCCATATGTCTCCATTTGACTGAGGTTTGACCCGCAATCGGATGTGAATAAAGCTTGTTTGGAAATTGGCCGCCCGTGTGTGTAACTGTCAACAGGGTGCGAAGAATTGCAATCCAATTGTGCTTTTTGTATGCAAGTGTGCGGTTATGAATCGAAGCACCCCCTTCCTCACAATCAATCCAAACCCACTTGTTTTATTCACATCCCTGAATCCAACCTGCTGGTATTCAATCATTTTGATTAAAAGTCCAATTTCTCCTGGAACTGCAGCGGGAGTTTGGAGTTGAGCGGCCAATGACAGTTGAGGATTCATATATTTTCATAAACTTTTAACAATGTCAATGGGACATGTCTTCAATCTTAGCTTTCTCCCAAAGCAAGGCACTCCATCTTTCTTTGCCTTTCGACAGAACATTTGAATATGAGCATAGGATTATTAATGTGCCAGTTCCTATGCCTTCACGGGGAGATTCAAAAAGATGTTATCGCAAAACAATAAGTGTTGCTTTTTAATGGTAGAAATTTTAAAACGACTAGTTGTAATATGGAAGAATACTAATTTCTCCATGGTTCCTGTGAATGACTTCGGGTACATAGATTTCAATTAGCTTCAGATTCCTTCCTATGACTGAGCCAGGGGTATTCATTTCAACGGAGATGTTCTGTTGTCCGACTGGATATATAAGAATATAGGGGAAATCTAACTGTAGTTCATTGACATTTTCCCAACGGAGTGTAACTGATTGTTTCTATTTATTGTGTTTCCAGACGTAACAACCAAACATTGTTATGTCTGGGTTCTGCTTCAGTGCAGGTTAGTTTCTGAAAGACAAACAAACCAACAAAGGGAATATAAAACCTTATTCCAGGGTAGGTGTTGGTTCAGGAGTAGTAACTTACATTAAGAAAAGGGTACAGCTGCAAACTAAAGAAAACAACTCCTACTAGTACAATTGACTGAGAGAGAGTACTCAACCAGGGCGCTTTCCTTCTTCGTATAAGTTCACATTCAGCAACTTTTTTTCATCTTCCTCCCTTTCTTCTTTAGTCTGTTTGCTTCCCCCTGGGCAGTCACATCCTCCTCCTCCTCCTCCTCCTCTTCATCCTCCTCTTCCTTCCCTCCTCTCTTTATTCCCTTGTATCAGTGCTCTCTTGTAATAAGAATTAATTGAATTTGTCCCCTTTAGTGCAAACAACAATAGACAGAGTGGGGACCTGCAAGAAAACAAATCGCCAATCCCCCCCGTCCCCGTCCCCCGTCCCTGCTGGGGATAGGAACGATGTGTGTGTGTGTGTGTGTGTGTGTGTGTGTGTGTGTGTGTGTGTGTGTGTGTGTGTGTGTGTGTGTGTGTGTGTGTGTGTGTGTGTGTGTGTGTGTGTGTGTATGTATGTATGTATGTGTGTGTGTGTGTGTGTGTGTGTGTGTGTGTGTGTGTGTGTGTGTGTGTGTGTGTGTGTGTGTGTGTGTGTGTGTGTGTGCAGAGGCTGACGAGGAGTATGAGGTGGCAGATGAGGAACAGGCCCAGGCCAGAGAGACACCCGCGGTCGTTTATTACCATGCCATCTTCATAGCGCCTGCTGAACCGGCGAGCGTCTCAGACAAACGATGTTAATAATAATAGCTGGCCCTGTGGCGAAAGAAAGTGGAAGCGCTAGCTACCTAGCTGCTACAGCAGCACAGCTCAAGCCTGCACCTGATACATACTCCCTCCCTCCATGAGGGGAAACATTTTGGGTTTTGTATTTGCCAATAGGGTACCATAGTTTTAAAGTTGGTATGCCTGTCTGAATATGAAATAGAATATGAAAGGCTTCTCTATTTGGTTTTGCACATGAATAAGTACCAGTAATGAGTGTACATTTTCTCCTGTTAAGATGCTCAAGGACGAGTATCTTGAATTGATCTGTTTATTCGGTGTCTGTCGATACAACGAACAAGTTCATGTCAAACCATGCATTTTTGTATTGCATTATATGGTCAATATGAGCAGTACATATTGTACTGAACAAAAATGTAAACTCAACATGCAACAATTTCAAAGATTTTACTGAGTTACAGTTCACATAAGGAAATTGAAATAAATTCATTAGGCCCTATTCTATGAATTTCACATGACTGGGAATACAGATATGAATCTGTTGGTCAGAGATACCTTAAAAAAAAGGTAAGGGGCGTGGATCAGTATCTGGTGTCACCACCATTTGCCTCATCAGGCTGTTGATTGTGGCCTGTGGAATGTTGTCCCACTCCTTGTCAATGGCTCTGCGAAGTGGCTGGATATTGGCGGGAACTGTAACACACTGTTGTGCATGTTGATCTAGGGCATCTCAAACATGCTCAATGTCTGTTGGGTATGCAGGCCATGGAAGAACTGGGACATTTTCAGCTTCCAGGAATTGTGTACAGATCCTTGCGACATTGGGCTGTGAATTATCATTCAGAAACATGAGGTGATGGTGGCGTATGTCTCTGCATTCAAATTGCCATCGATAAAATGCAGGGCAAACATTTGAGAGAAATAAGCTTTTTGTACATATGAAACATTTCTGGGATCTTTCATTTCAGCTCTTGAAACGTGAGACCAAAACGTTACGTTGCGTTTATATTTTTGTTCAGTGTCGCTACCTTCAAAGCGACATTTCATTTCAAGCTAATCTTTTGATTTGAGAAATCAAACTTGCTACACTGGACATTGATGGTGATTGCCATGTGTCACATGTTTGATTATTTTGGAGAGAAAAAACACACAATTGAAACAAACAAGAAAAGCTACAATATGGATTGTCCACTTCAGTTCCTCTATGTGCGGCAGCACTGAGTCGGATAGAGGTTTAGCTAGGGTCATGGAATGGACACTTCGAGTGTTGTCATGAAATCAATTTGTTTGCAGTCAAGCCCTCTCTCCTGTTTCTCTCCCAGTCAAATCTCTGCTCTTGCAATTGTAATATGGTAGGGAGGAGGGAAATGGATCATCTGCCCAACTGGTTACGGTCAGTGTTAAAAGCTTTTGCAACACTATCGCTGAGTGGCTGTTGTAATAACACTGTCAGAAAAATGACATAACACCTGTCATTTGTGGCATACCACAACATGTATCAATGTTGGTGAAGGTGAGTGTTGAATCATGGTTGTGTGTGTTATCACTTCCAATGTGGTTCGAAAGAGTTTTCACCGATTTGACTCAGGGATTCAAAAGAGCACCCTTTCAGTTACTGGCCCAATGCTCTTAACTGCTAGCCTACCTGCTGACAACTTGTTTTGATAGATAATATTCTGTCGAACCGTTCGAAACATATGTATTGATATGATAGATTTAAAGTAATACCATAGTAAGTATTCTCAGTGGCCTAGTGTACTAACATGGATCACATACTAGTCAGCTTTTCTAAACCATTCTATCTAAATCTCTCCATCCATTTCTGAGACGAGTTATTTTACCATCGGCCTATTTCTACAATGGATACAGCAGTGTTTTCCCCTTTTGACCTCAGTGGTTGTTTTTGTGTGTTATGACTGTGCCATGTCTGGAGTTGGTGACCCCAATAAGGTCAAGGACAGTTTTCTTTTTTACTCCTAATGCTGTAAGGTTGGTGTTGAGGTTGGGAAGGCTGGTCCTAGAATGGGTGGGTCGGTCGGTGGGTGCTTGTGGGTGCATGTCACTGTGTGTGGGGATATGTGCTGCATGTATTTGCAATTATTTTAATCTAGGTTCACAATGTTATCGATAGCTTTTCCCAGTTACTGTAAGGTCAAGAAAACATGTTCTCTTCCCATTTGTCATGTAATCCACAGGTTAAGTGTGTTTGCTGGCTATTATACATCATTAGGGGGAGTAGAGGAAGATAGAGGTGTTTCAATTGTAGCCACCCAGGCATTTCTTTTGTCATCACCTCTCAGCTACCTCAGAAATGAGCTGAATAATGCCTGAGACTCCAATGCTAAGTAATAAAACACAGTATGTTGGTTCTCTATGGCTGTTTTAGCTTACCTAAGACATTTAATGTAAAACAATGTACAATGTTACTTATTTTTTTAATTTCAAGAAGTTTGAGGGAAATGTAGAGTGTGTGTGCGTGCGTGCGCGTGTGAAACCATTCTGTTCTGAGATCCTACTGCAACGCAGCCAGGTTGTTAGCCTTGAGCTCGTTTTAGACTGAATTTCTACATAGGAGAACAGTGGACAGGGACAAGATGTAGTTAAAGACTATTGCTAACTTCCCCATTTTTTCCCTGCCTGGTCAAAATGCCATATTATGTGTAATAACCTGCCTACCTGGAGTGTGGGCTTAAATATAGAATTGGTGCCCCACATGAGGACAATTCCAACTATTTTGCCCTTGTCAACTCCCTCGAATGGATCTGAAAGGACTGGACAAACAAAAGCAATCTACCACAGATTTTCTGATTCCTCACAACTTTCTCTGTGCAGGAGAGAGGGGGTATAAAATGGCAGATTATCGATAGTCAGGCATCAAGTCATACAGACAGGCAGCGTCCAACTATTTAAGATAATCAAGACTTCTTTCAAACTGAAAGAGAGTTTTTCCGTACGCCAAATCAGTTTCTAAATGGGTAATATACATTTCAGTCCAGTGTTGGTCTACAATAAGAGAGAAAGAATGGGATGTAGGCTAAATTGATTAATGAAAGAGAGAAATAGGCTTATTCAAGGCTCTATGACGGCAATGCTGTTTGAATGGAAAGTAAAAACAATTAGGAACCCAAAAAATTCAGAGCCCGAAACAATCCTTCCGTGATTCAGTCATTTGTGTGTTTCGGCAATCATTTTTATCACCCACAATGGAATTTTGTGAGGAGTCAAGTTCATTTGAATATATAAGTTAATATGACGACATATACAGTGACTCTTGGTCCAGTTCACTGAAGCTTAGTTATGGCCATTCAGACTGTGAATGGTGTTTTTCATTCCTTTTTTAGTCCTTTTATTTCAAGACTCAATTAAAGAACTGGACAGAAAACGAGACAAAATGGTTCTTTGTTAATCGGTTTAACTCAGCAGGTTCATTATGACGATGGTGTATTTTACTCAGCCAATCACAGGCTTAATACATCTAGAGCTGGTGTGCATTGAGGGTTTGTTATACTTTTGTGAGGTTGTTGTTGAATGGTTTGTTGCTTTCTCTCTGGCTCAAGAGCTATTGTGGTTGTAATGAATGAAGGTAGATAGAGCTTGTATATCACATCACAGAGTTCATAAGGTATATATTTGTAGATCTGACGTGGACCTCTTTGGTTAGAAATTATAAATCTTTAGTATGAAAGTATTTGTTTTGTCTATGAGAATACTGTGTTCTTTTTTTCTTCTTCTAAGAGGTAAACGACTTAGGAAGCTATCAGTCTTGTGATCTTCCGTTTCCTGGGGCATATGAAGTGAACGAACCACCCCTTTCAGTTGATTCGCCCACAGTTGCCAATCAGATTGACCTGTGGTTATGATTGAATGTGTCACACATCCATTGTGAGGCTAATCCTAAGGCCATGTGTGTTTAATGCAAATTCAAAGCCTTAGATATTTTTATGGAAATTATGATAAATCCGATTATCTACTTCATCTTGTCACAGTCTTTTTGGAGATTGAAATGTGAGAAATGTGCAGTGAAATGCATTCACAATGGAGGTTAATTATGACACTGTAACGAAACTGCCTAAATTCTCCTATCAGGCAAGAAATGGCAGAGCCTTGGTTTACGGTGCCCATATTAGGACAACTCTATACTAATATTGACACTGTTTTGGGTACTGCTACTCCTACATGGTTTACTACCACCTATTAGCACACATTCTCCAGCCTTTAGGAAGTTTCCAAATTGTCTTTAGCAAAGCCTGCTCCCGGGCAGACATCAATCTATCCATCTACAGGTTGGGGTCCTTGACCAACTTCGGTGGAGCAAAATATTTACGCTGTCCAACCCACCCTGTCTCCATGCAGGATGAAAAGGGGCATTCAGTAGATGCTCTCCTGGTTCTCTGGCACCTCGCCTACAAGATGGAGAGCCAAAGACCAAAACCTCCCACTGTGACACGAATGGCTATATTTAGTCACATCCCACCCATAAATATCAATATATGTGTATATATTGGACAAATACTGTCTTAGAAATGAGGAGGTAGTATAAATTGATCCATGATGGGTGGCATAAGAACGAGGTGAGATTGAAGAGTTGTGTCATTTCAGCCTTGTAACCAGTTTGCTTATGACAGGGATTTGACAGGCTCCCGAGTGGCACAGAGGTCTAAGGTACTGCCTCTCAGTGCTAGAGGCGTCACTACAGACACAGCTCTGGTTCGAATCCAGTCTGTATCACAACTGGCTGTGATTGGGAGTCCCATAGGGCGGCACACAATCGGACTAGTCTTGGTCGTCTGGGTTTGGTCAGTGTAAGCTGTCGTTGTAAATAAGAAATTGTTCTTAACTGACTTGCCAAGTTAAATTTAAAAATGCAAAAAATATAGAACTGAAAATGTCATGTTTTCAGACACACACCCTCATGTTCAAGACTATTGTGCTAATAGTATTTTCGAATTACTATAGCACCCCCAGGATGGACTAGTCTAACCAGTGAGCTACACCAGAAAGGTTGGAACCCCTAGTACAGTCAATGTGTAATTATTCAGTTCTGAATAATACATATGACTTGTTTTGTATTTTGTCTGACAGCATTGTATTATTACATACCCAGACAGCAACATTTGTATGGCTTAGATCTGGCCCACATCTACAAGGTCACCACTCCTAACTTGGCCCAAGTAAGCATATCAGTGTGACAGGGTTGACATATGCCACAATCAGACATGTTCTGGGCCATATGACGCTCTGCAGTGCCAGATCAGGCCCATAGTCGCTTGCTGTCTAGGTATGTACTGTAAAATATCAAGAAGCTGAAAGTTCAAGACGATCTAGCAGCCATGCTCCTATGCTCATACCTAGCAAAGTCAAATATCTGCCTCATCATCTGAGTCAAGGGCGTTTGCTGGAACCACAGAGTGGCAGGAGGCCGTAAATAACATTTAAGGAGCCAATGTGTCAACAATAAATGCCAATAGCCACCATTACCTCACTTCACTACCGAAAAGCCATAAACCGTTGATGAGGAGGAAGGCCTTTTAAATGATGCATCAATATAACAAGCTTCTAAGAGCCAATTGATTCTGGATTTGAGCACTGGGTAACAACACTGAGCACTTACGGCAACTTGCTGACAATGGAGTAAACATTGCTCCAAACGCTATTAACACCTAGTTAATGCTTTCAATGACCTTTCAAATAAACCAAGGTTGTATGTGCATATTCGGATCAAATATATGTATTTTTTTGTGTCACAGTGTCAGAATCAGATTATGAACATATCATGTGAGACAAAAACATATAACTTTGTGGCTAATTACACCACATAATTCAATTATGATGAATAATTAACGTCTCATTTCCCAACTAAATATCCATAATTAACCAACAAATCAGCGAGAGAGAATAGGCTAATTGGCTTCAAAACACAAGCCTGACCACTTAATCCAGAGAGAGAGTTGAACACAGCTAATTGTGGGAGTAATCAAAGTTCCACCCTTTGGGAGTTGATGGAGGGATTCGTAAATGGGGGGGGAGCATGGACTTCCGTCATGTTGTCGTGACGACTCCATCCGTTACCCGGGGAGTATCTCCATGGTGACAACCAGAGAGTTGGTTCATAATAGTCAAATATGTTACAGAATCATTGCGAATGATCACAAACCAGATGATTCTGGGCTCATTATACGGTATACCGAATTGTCAATAATTGTAACAATTCTTTATCATTGTTATTACATGAAGTAACAAAGTAACGGAGTTATTCAATAATGTTAACAAAGTAACATGTAGCTATTAAATGATGGAAGTTAGCTGGAGGAACACACATTAGTCTTAAAACTACCAACTGTTTGTTTCTGCCCCTATGGAAACAACATATTTTGTGATTTCTCTAGAAAGTTTATTATATCCCACATTCATTTATTCTCTTCATTACCGGCCACTTTGTCCTTGAGGTGGCATTCCACCATTTTTTTTTTACAACCTTATTTTTGTGTCAATTCCTATTTTAATTGGCCATTTTTGTCATCAAACAAGATTTATTACCGGCGTACAGGTGAGAGTGAACCTGGTTGAAACTAGAATCTTTTTTTCCCGTGGCACGGGCATATCCGGGGAGGGGTGCGACCTTGTAGGCAGCTCTCTAGTGGTGGACCAGTGCCGTGTGTGTGCATGTGTGTGTCAGAGAGAAACTGTGTGAGAAAGGGAAAGGGGGATACCTAGTCAGTTGTACAACTGAATGCATCCAACCGCTGTGCCTTGCTGTTAGTAGAAGTTGCCCACAGGCACAGATCTAGGTCCAGCTTACCCTCCACAAATGCTAACCTTGAGGACATTGCGCTGACCTTAGATCAATGTATAGGGGCAATCCTCATCATACTTTCTGTTGCTTTGGAAACAGTAATTAATAGACATGGTTGGGCTGTAGGAAGTTAGGAAAACCTAGAATAGGACGAGTCTTTCTTCCTGTTGGTTATGTTGTACAACCTGCTTATTCTTCATCATTCGGAAGCAGGATTAGCCAATAGCTCACTTGTGAGCCTGCCAAATTTGCAAACACTTAGTATGTTTGGTGTTTGGAATAGTAGCTACAGATGTTGGATCTTAATTTGATCACCTTGTTGCAGGAGAACTTTCCTGCAATACAGGAAATCTAAAGTGTGTAGTGTATTTGAGGTTAAAAAATGTTTCGGAAGTTTGTCATTTCCATTTAGGAATTTCAAACTTGATTTTCTCTTATGAAAATGTAGCGACCACTACAAAAATGTCCATTAACTATGTCCATGCACATAAAAATGCATATTTCCTGTTGCTGCAGGATTATTTTTCCACTGTAGCAAACTGGTTCAAATTAAGATCCTAACTCTGTAATGGATATTGTATTGTTTCATTACATAGATTAGTGCTCTGATATTGTGCGTTGTATAAAATACATTTTGGGAACGACAAGACTGACCGAGGTCTGGAAGAGATAGTACTATGGTTACCCCCACTCCTGTGCCCTTTAGCTGCCTGATTTACAGTGCATGTACTATAGCAATAACAACAATTAATATTTAATGTTCAGAAATATAAGTATCTGCTTTCTGTTTGAAAAACACAGTATCACTCTTAGGGCCAGTAAGAGGTCAGAGAGGAGATCGGGTTTAGCCTGTTTAAACTGGCAGCATACGATAAATGTCTCAATCCACAGGAAAATTATAGCTTGAAAGTGCCCACCACCACCTTTCAAATGAAATATTTAACACAAAACTAAATGTTTTATGGCCCTAATGCAACCGGCCTAAGAGAGCCACTAAGCTCTCTTTATTTATGTCTTTCATTAAGCTGTTATTTTCTGGGTTTTGGGTTGTTTTTTTCCTTGTTGAGGACCTGCATTTTATATCAGATTTGTGTTTGTTGTTCGTACACGTATCCACCCTCTCATTGGCTAGAATGTTCCCACCTGATCTCGCCTCCTCCCGCCTGCCTTTCCGCCTTTGCGACAGTGACTCTCATTGTTAAGGCAGAGACAAGATCCTCTCGTCATTATGTAGAGTATCTCTGTTTAGGGTTAGTTGTGTTTTCTCCTATAGTGATGTCACTCTGAGTACAGCTGCTTAGGGGTCCCAAGCCTGCCCCAACCACCCCAACCCTCGCTCTGACCATCATACTCTGGGTGTGATGAATACTGTCTGGGACCCCGTCGAGGGCGTTAAGGGGCTAATTTCGGTAATTGATTGTAAGTGCTGCGCGACAGCTCCCCTGAAGTCATGACGTGGGCACTTAAAGAGCGCTCACCGGCAACTTGATTGATCAAGCCCAATCGATAACTTGGCCTGTGTGTAACAGGGGGCCTCTTAGCACAGGTTCACGTTCAGTGCTAATGGTGAACGACAAGGGTGGGGGCTGTCTGCGGTGGGATTGTTCCACATGCTAATGCTGAGCAACATTAGCACTTGGCAACACTAGCACTTGGTAGCAGTAATGCGGCTCACTGTAGCTCAGTGGAGAGAAACGCGGTGCTCACTGTTTTCCAGTCATTCAAACTAAATAGGAGCATATCTCCTGTTGGGGCCTATTGTTTGCTTATTGATGTGAAGTCCAGTAGTGTTTCTGTCGAGTGGGTATGTGTATGGGTATGTTTGGGGCATGAACTTACCTCCACCATCGTTGCGTATCATCCACTTGAATGACGCAATAGTCACAACTCCTCTACTCTCCCAGCTGTAATATGCCTCCCCTCCTTCCCTCCCCCCCCACTCTCTCTCTCTCTCTCTCTCTGCCTGCTGTCCACTTCTGTGACCGGCGTCCGTCGCCCCATCAATGCCACCCGCCACCGCCATCTTAATGAGCATCAGATTACAAACAGAAATCAACAGGCGTCACGATGACAGACGGCGAGCGCTGGTTGGCAGGTTTTGGCGGCGGGCAGCTGCGTCCGGACATGTCGCTTTGATATTTCCTCTCTGTCTCCTTCGCACCGATAATGTTCACCCCTCTAATGAATCTATTGTGTGCCTGTCTAAAGCCATTGTCTTCCACAGGAACCATTCTTTTCTTTTTTGCGGCTCGCGTTCCCCCCCACGACTGACGTACCTGTGACCGTGTGACGGCTACTGTCTCTTTCTTTCTTTATCTGTATTTTTCTCTCTTTCTTTCTCACGTTATTCTCTATCCATCGCCCACCATCACTCTCCTTTTCTCTCTTAATCTCTCTCCATTTTTTCTCTCCATCTCTTTCCAGCCCTCCACATTTGCATATTAGATCTATTTGCACTCTAATTCACCCCAAGCCTGTGATATTTGGATTCATACCAGGCTAAAACCCGATGACTCGCTGTATATCCAGTCCAGCTGAAATGTCATCTTGCATGGAACAGTGGTATAATTTAATAGCAATTAACAGTAAACAATGGCGTGAGGTTGGTTAATAAATCAATGGGTGTGGAGAGGAGGGGTGGCGAGCGAGTTTTTTGTTCTGTTCCTTTCATCCAGTGAAAGGTAGATTAGATGGGTTTTAGTTGGGTTTCAAAGGCCTCGACGCGCCTGAACAAATGTCACGCCGGTGAACCGGTGTCAGTGGCTATGATACTGTGAGTTGATGTTCTCTTTTTTACCGAAGGTGCCACAGATTGTGTACTGTAATAATGATTCATGCAGTACTACGACAATCAATTCATGCATGCATCCACATGCATTCTCCACCTGTCTGTGTATCAAGGATGTGTGAAACTTACTCCAAAGCCTGAAGTGTCCCCACTTGCGCCTCCGAATAGCTAGCATTTCATGTGGCGCGACTAGTAAGATGGAGGTCACGTGTGTTAGCAAGGCAAAGGTCCTGGGTGTGAGCCGAATTAGCAGGAAGTGGTAATCGCTAAGCAAGCAGTGTGGTGTCCTATACATGCATTATGTACACTATATATACAAAAGTATGTGGACACCCCTTCTAATTAGTGGCTTCGACTATTTCAGCCACAACCGTTGCTGACAGGTGTATAAAATCGAGAACACAACCATGCAATTTCCATAGTCAAACATTGGCAGTAGAATGGCCTTCTTGAAGAGCTCAGTGACTTTCAACGTGGCACTATAGTAGTGGCACCAACAAGTCAGTTCGTCAAATTTCTGCCCTGCTAGAGCTGAGTGTAATTATTGTGAAGTGGAAACATCTAGGCGCATCTTTGACTCTGGAGCTGTGGAAATACGTTCTCTGAAGTGATGAATCACGCTTCCCCATCTGGCAGTTTGACGGACGAATCTGGGATGCCAGGAGAATGCTATGCATAGTGCCAACTCTAAAGTTTGGTGGTCTGTGGCTATTTTTCATGGTTCGGGCTAGGCACCTTAGTTCCAGTGAAGATAAATCTTAATGCTACAGCATACAATGACATTCTAGATTATTCTGTGCTTCCAACTCTGTGGTAATAGTTTGGGGAAGGCCCTTTCCTGTTTCAGCATAGCAATGCCCCTGTGCACAAAGCGAGGTCCATTAAGAAAGAAAATGTTTGTTGAGAATGGTGAGGAAGAACTTGACTTGCCTGCACAAACCCCTGACCTCAACCCCATCAAATACCTTTGGGATGAATTGGAACACCGATTGCGAGCCAGGCCTAATCGCCCAACATCAATGCCCGACCTCACTAATGCTGTTGTGGGTAAATGGGCAAAATCCATATTAATGATTTTGGAATGAGATGTTCAACGATCAGGTGTTCACAATACTTTTGGTCATGTAGTGTACATATGTACACTACATGAGCTGTATTGTTTAGCTGTATTGTTAGCTGTACTGTTTAATACAGCTAACAATAGCTGTTGATTAAAACAAGATGTTGCACTTTGTGTATGCTTGATGTCGTATGTCTGATACTGCTGAACATACAAGAGTTGCAATGCTCAAGAGTATACATAGTATTTAGTTTATCTTAATATTTGAACCAGCAACCCTGTGGTCCGCGGTCCATCTCCCTATGTAAACAAAACAATGCCGCTCTGACATGAACAACACCACTGTTCATGCTGCGTAACATAGGCCACCTTCACCTTTGTGGAAAGAGGTCCTGAAATGCACAGCTAAAGTGACGTGCTAGTCGCCATAGCAAACAGAAGAAGCTACGAAACGAAGTCGACACCTTTGATGAAACGAGCTAAAGAGCCTTTGCTATCAGACCCAGCTGTTGTCTACTCCTTCAAATGCACCCTGCTGTGCCTATCCCGCTCAAATGAGAGAAAAAACGGATTTTTATTCTTAAACAATCAACGTTTAGTATTTGCAATTTGTTTTTCGTGTATACCATGGACCACGTGTTCTATTATCTGTACTGTGCTTCAGGGCCTAGACGTAGGGCTAAATGCTATAGGGGTAGAGACACACTGTCATTTGTAAGCTTTTTGTTTACCAACCTAAAGTTCCTGCCTGTGTTTGTGGATAATGAAGCTTATATTTTTGCATTATAAGGTGATATTAGGTAGATGGCAAAGTTGAAATGATGTCATTATGATGTTGTTTTAACTAGGTTCGCCGCTTGGGTGAATTATGAAGTGAGGAAGTCCTTGTCATATTAAAATAATATAAATGCATTGCCTTCCGTACCTCCTTTACCAACTTTTCACATGTTGTTCGTGTCTCGTCAGGTAATGGAATTGGATGCGTAAACCGATAAGACATGCCACATTAAGTCAATGTGGGGGAACTGCACAGCAGTAGAGCCTCTTTAATAGGCCATGATGCCCAGCATGTCTGAGGCCTAGAGGCAAAACCTCAGGCTAACGTGTCACAACCTCTCACTCAAGTGCGGTAGTCTCACACTAGCAACGGAGGTTGCCACATTTCAGAGGGTTTGAGGATCCTCCAGAGGGGGTAAAATGCAGCAGGAAGGCAAGGAGCTATTATTGGTATGGTAGTTGCATGTGGATGTTGCATAGTGCAATCTTAAACATCAAGATACCTGATAAAGTGCATAGGGATCCGTGTCTGTTTTCTAGGGAAAACAGTTTGATATGAACACATGTACATATCCTGTTCAGAGACCAATAAGCTAAACACAGTTGTACAGTTTCCACAGTTAAATCTTCATCCTTTGACACACAATTTTGGGTAACTGTTTTCACTCAAAAGATATAGGTAATCTGTACCATTTTCACACCTATAGCAATACCACACTATGAACTAACAGACCATTGTGTTTTCTTAAAGTGAAGACATTGTAGTCCTGGGAATGATTAACCTGCTACAACTATGCTATCTGTCCAGCCCTAATCTTCTTATGAGCGATTTGCTGTTTTTTAATGAAAACCCTCGAAGCTCTTTCCACAATCAGCTCCCCACATCTGAGCTTATATTTCATCCAGCTATTGTGATGTCATCACTAGGCACTGGCGCAAAAAATAATTCCCTCTTTATGACAAACAGTGGCTGGGGGGGGGGGCAGTGATCTTAAAATAAATGCTTCGGGGCTTGTGTCAAGTCGTAGCCACTCGCATTGGAATAATCATGTTAAGCTTGTTTTCGCCGTCTCTCAGGCTCCCATCGAATGAGCGCTGACGTTCTTTGTATCAAACAGGTTTCGTTGCCCCTGTGGCAGGCTTTCGAGCGATGAACAGGGGAAGTCAAAGTGAAGATGGTTTTACATGCATGGCACGAGAGGTGTCACCCTTCCAGCGCGTTGCCATGTCCCTCTTCCCTTAGCCCCAACATTCACACACAAACACACAGACACAGACACACACACACGCATGCAAGGCGAAGGCTGAATATGAAGTGCATGACACAGGTAGGTGGGAAGAGTGACGACCTAGACGGAATTAACACACAGAGACTACACACACACACACAGCTACACACACACAGAGACTACACACACATCCCGACCAGAAACATGCCTTGCTGACCCCACCCCTTCCGACTCTCCCCTCAGCCCGAAAATCTTTATCTGCTACATGATGCATGAAAATATACTGTCTTCTCTCAGAAGTGTTTGCGCCCTCTGACCCCTTCGTCTCAGATGCAATGTGACCTCGCCGCCATCATCCGTTTTAGTTGGGAGAGCAAAGTCTATGAATTTTTATTGCCGTCTGTTTTGTGTGTTTCAATTTATTTATTATTTTTTTTCTTTCAGTGCCTCTTCACTGTGGTGTCTCTTTGAGCCTTTGAAACGAATGTCTTGACACTTGCAAAATGACTTTGTTTAGGTACTATGATACACGTCTCTTTCCCTCCACACGTGGTGTTTATACTTCTGGACCCCGCTCTTTGTCATCGTATGGTGGTTGAAATCCAAACGGGATCATCAAGCTGTCGTTCTGTCGAGGTGAGTTGCCTACCATTCCATTTCTATGGGTATTGTCATTTTTTAAAAACTGGTCTACCTACGGTACTTCGTCTAGAGCCTTGTAGACACCCTCTTAGTAAGACAGCAACACTGACGCAAGGCTCTGAAAGCATCAATTAGCACCGCCGGTGGTCCGCGTACATTTTTTTACCTCCTCCATTTTTTTTTTTTTTTTACGTCTCATGGGAGAAGCTGCTAAGGGATACAATTAATTTTTTTGACACAAAAATGAAAGTGTTAATTCACCTGTGATAATTAGTGCTATTCTTACCTCCACGTTGATGAGCGTATAAAGAGGTGTTTATTTATTTATTAATTTTCCCCATCATCAGATTTGACTTTCGTAATTGTGTGATCTCAAGTTGAGGAAGAGTCTCAAAGGAAAAAGATTACAGTCCTGTTTGGCAGTAATGGAGCTTGTCAAAAAAAACATACTGAAGTTACAGTTTTCTTTACTTTTCATGTTTTATGTTGGTTGTTTAAGAGTTAGTCGAGCTTGGGCCCAGATATTTTGTGTAAGACTGAATCCATTATTTTCTTACTACTGTATATCAAGTGTTTGATAATGATGATTGTCTTGATAAGAGAGTTACAGACAATCTACAAATGAAGTGTCTAAGAAACATATCTTCTCTGTTGTAGAAAAAGGAAATGGAAGGAGAAAAGCAACACCAACCGTACAGTGAACAAAAGATAACAACCGTTGACAAGGAACTGAAGTTAAGAGACTGAAACGTGAGCCGTTGTCAAGCAGAGCTCAAGCTAAACTAAAATTGCGTCCTCTTTGTAACCGCGGTGGGAGGTCGTGGAGAAAAAACGTCAACATGTTAGCGTAGCTGCGTCGAACGTCTTCACATCCTCGATGCTGGATCCTGACGCGTTCCTCCACCGATATTGCAGAGGTAAAGTACAGAAGTAAAACATCATAATCAGTGTTTGTTGGCGTACCATCACAGCATCACTGTACCGCACCTTTGGGAAATTAGGTGAAGGAACAATATGCTTGTCACGGCTGTCTAGAAAAGTAGGACTTGTTTATCTTATTGTTGATTTACACATACATGCACGTGTACATACCACATCTCAGTGGCTTAATTAAATGGAGACCACCTTGTAGTGTTGTAGTATTCACTGTATAAATAGTTGCATTGGAACACACCTTTTTCCCTACTGTCTTGCATTGAATAGGTGTAAGCCTTAGGGGGACATTTTTACCTAGCATTTCAGAGGCCAAAGTGGAGCATCTACCAAATTGCTTATACCTATCCACTTCTTTCCTATCTACATGAAGTGCCGAGGGGGAAGGGCTCTAGGGGTTGTCTCTGGATCGGACCATGTGACATGAAACCAGGGTTACATGAGTAACCTAACATTTCTCTACCCAATAAATGCCATTGAAATCACAGGGGACAGCTCTAGCATACCAAACCCGAGACACAACAGGCTCTTCCCTCTTCCCACCCCACCCCAATAATAGGGTTAAAAAACTTTTACCACATCAGTCAGGACATCCCATCTCATCCGGGTCCATCTCCAAAGGTGGACATAAAGAACGGGAAACCATCTGAAATCACACCGCTCGTCTAATGACTACTGAGCTCCTGCATATTTCAACATTCATTCATTAGAGGCGGGGATTGGGCGAGATCAGCGGCGGGCGAATCGTGGCACTCTGATTGAGGCCGTTATGTTTTATAGGAGCCATTTTTCAACGCCGCCTCTGACAGCACTTGAGGTAATTAAAAAAAAAAGAAGAGAGGATTGGAGGGAGTGAAGGAGGGAGGGAAGGAGAGAGATGTGGTAAGGAGTGGGCTTTAGAGTTGCCTGGTGTTTTCTGGCTAGAGATTGTCTGTCTGTCTGTCTGTCTGTGTCTGTGTGTCTGTGAACATTCCCTTTAAAAGTTAGATAACAACAGCGCAATCGGGTTGAGTCCCGGCCTCATTTAGTATGTGTGTGTGTGTGTGTGTGTGTCAGTGTGGTGTTTGTGCTCATTGAGACACTGTAGAATGGGGTTATTTTTTTCTGCCAGTTCTGATGCAGGGTTTGAGAGTGGATGTAAGGGAAAGGGGAACAAACATAGCCACTATGGCCTTGGCGTATACACCCCTGCAGCCAAATAGCCACTTCAACTCACATATAACTTATTCTCATACAACACCTCCTCTACCACCTCCATCTACCTTGTTCAGCCATCATATCTTACTCAATCATTTGGCACATCTTCTTTGTTCACTCCTAGATGTAAATGACATATCTGTAGTACACACACACACACACACACACACACACACACACACACACACACACACACACACACACACACACACACACACGCGCACGCACACGCACGCGCACACGCACACGCACACACACACAGATTAGAAACAAAAAGGCATGTCATGCCATCTATTTGCGTGCATACACACACATTCCTGCTCTACCTCTGCCTGTTCCAATTAGAACGCAGTACCATTTTCTCATCAGTAAGCATCTCCCTCCGTCTCCAAATGACCGCTCAGTGCCAAGCTTGTCAAGAAATTAAGCCGTCACATGGTGACAGCTGCTCCTATCTCTCTCTCCCTCTCTATCGCTCTCTCTCTCTCTCTCACTCACTCACTCACTCACTCACTCACTCACTCACTCACTCACTCACTCACTCTCTGTCAGTTGTCTAGCAATGAACTAACCACTTAAGAGTTCCAAATCCATCACACATAGGCACGCGCACACCTACACATTTTTGTGTATCTATCAGGTGGGCAAGTGTGTCTTGATGCTACAAATGAATTCATATATTTGAATCTACCTACTTTTCTTCTCTCTGCCTCTCTCTCTTCCACACGTCTTTGAATGCCCTCCTTCATTTAACAATGCTATTTGTTGCCAAAGAGTGCTTTCAAAAAGTAAAACGTCTCAATCTCTCTCTCTCCCTCTTTCTCTCTCTTTCCCATTCCCCCCTGTTCTTTCTACATCTTCCACCCCACCAATTCTCTCACTTTTGCTCCCTCATTCCCATTCCCCTCTCTCTTTCTCGCTCTCGCCCATTCCATTCCTCCCTCATCTCCCTCCATCCCTTCAGTTGACTGACTCTAATCCACTCCAGTAAGCGGAGCCAACACGCGGATCACAGACGGCCCCCTCATCGTCTCTCCTCCCCGGGGAGGCCTTTGTGGAGCTAGGGGCTGAGCTTCAGGCGACTCCAGTGTTACAACACTCTTTATCCCCCCGCCGTTATCTGTGACTATCTCGCTCTGAGTCTGTTTGGGGCCCCACTATAGAGGGAGGAATGGAGAGAAGGAGAGAGGGGAGAGGAAGGAGGGAGGGACTGCATGTGGGTGTGAGGGGGAGAGGGGATGAAAGAGACGGAAACGGAAAGGGAGAGACGGAGGGAAACGGGGATATCCCCGATAAATAGAGGAGAGGAAGGTGTGAATTTAGAAATAAAGAGGGGTAGAAATAAAGAGGGGGTAGAGGAACAGTGTTTGTATTAAGGAATGATGGGAGAGTTAAATAAAAGATATAGGACTCATTTGAGCGAGAGTGAGTCACACACAGTAAATGGAAAGAAAGGGGAAGAACCAGATAAAAGAGGAGAAAGGAAAGCAAAAGAAGTAAGAGTTTTAGTCAGCCAAAAAGAGGAAGAGAGAGACAGTGAGAGAGGCTCTTGAGGGCTAAATGAAGCCTGATTCCCCAGATATTTGGACCCCCCTCGGGAGCGTACAGTGGTTGCCTGGCACTGATGATTGGAGATAGGCTCCTGAGGGAACAACACAACAGAATAAGCTGGGAACAGGCAAGCGTCTCGCTCCCATTTGATTGACGCTTATTCCGTCAACATATCCAGTTCACCATCGCTCGAACACAATCCCTGTAAGCGGCACAGTCGGTGTTGTACTAAATCCCGGGTGTCTAGGGATCTAGGGAAGTCAGGTTCTTGTTTCAGTATTGATACAAGTTTTTGGAGGCTATAATAGTGTTTCACTGTAACAGCAGAAGTACAGTATGTGTGTGTACTTGAACTTGAATGTGAATGGGAACATAAATGTGAATATGAATGATGGTTGTGGTTGAGTCACTGACATGATCTTCCTGTCCAGTTTTGTGCCCCCTCGGGCTTGTGCAGTGGGGGAGATCTTTGTGGGCTATACTCAGCCTTGTCTATGGGTAGTAGTGGTCTGTTGATATTGGGAAAGGGAAAGGGGGATACCGTGTCAGTTGTACAACTGAATGCCTTCAACTGAAATGTGTCTTCCACGTTTAACCCAACCCCTTTCGGGGGGCTGCCTTAATCGACATCCACATCTTCGGAGGTGTGTGCGCTGTGCTATGGCAAGGTGTGTGGGGTTTATATCCTGCCTGGTTGGCCCTGTCCGGGGGTAACTTTGGACGGGTTCAAAGTTAGTTATGTGCCGGGGGGCTAGGGTCAGTCTGTCACATCTGGTGTAATTCTCCTGTCTTATCTGGTTACCTGTGTGTTCTTAGGTATGCTCCCTCTAATTCTCCAATCTCTCTCTCTCTCTCTCTCTCTCTCCCCACCTGCTGTACTCGACCTCTGAATGCTCGGCTATGAAAAGCCAACTGACATTTACTCCTGAGGCACTGACCTGTTGCACCCTCTATAACCACTGTGATTATTATTTGACCCTGCAGGTCATCTATGAAAGTTTGAACATCTTGAAGAACTATCTGAAAGTGTACACTTAGAATCTCCACCAGCACAGCCATGAGAGGACTGGCCACTGTGCTTCTAAATCGGCATTGCTTGCTGTTTGGGGTTTCTGTCTAAGCAATTTGTGACAACTGCGGATGTAAAAAAGGACTTTATAAATAAATGTGATTGTGTGTGTGTGGTTGGACATGCGTGTGTGTGTGTGTGTGTGTGTTTGGACATGCGCGTGTGTGTGTGTGTGTGTGTGTGTGTGTGTGTGTGTGTGTGTGTGTGTGTGTGGTTGGACATGCGCGTGTGTGCCCCTCTGTCTTATCCACCAGTGAATACCCCCTGCATTAGCTAGGCCATTAGCATACTTGGAGGTTGCTGTAATATGGGAGTGTTAGTGACACATGTGGGTGCCCCCCTCCACTTAGGCAGTGTGGATGACGGACAGGAGTGACATGCCAGGTGACAGTAATGCGTCACACTGTGGCATTAAGAAGTGCCATGTCTCCTCTGACTACAGGGACTGCAACGTCCTCATAAACCAGTTTCAGGAAGCTTCTGTCACTTTGAAAAGAAGAGAAGAGTTCCCTTAACTAGGTCATAGTTTATAGACTAATACTGAAGGATTCAACGTCTGATAAGCTGCCCTTATTGTTGACAATAAGTAAAGAGAATGCTGAGGCGCTAGTGAAAAGCCTTATGATTTGCGCTTGGAAAATGGAGACGTCATAGAATGTCAAGCAGTCATCATTGCTGGAGGACACCTTGCTGTTTTGGAGACTCCGTCTAGCTTGCTAGCAAAGAGATTTGTGGTGGCTAGTTAAAGGTAAATAAGTGAATGATCTAATATTATTACCTCATAGTTAGCCAAGATGCTTAGCTAGACAGCTAATTGTTTACAGTTAGTTAGCAATCGCTTCTACAAACTTTTGCTAGGTACAGTAGCACTGTCTTGTCAGTAATAACATGTCTCCAAAAATGACAGTGTCTCCAGTTGCGTTGACATTTTACTATTGTGAGGTGCATCAATGCACATCCACTTTCCATGTGTATTGGCATATGTTTATTACATGATGTCAATGTCCTTTATTAATTGTACCTGGCTAGCCTACGGTATTAGCTTACAATATATACAGTGGTCCTCCTTTGCCAACATATAAGCAAAATGCGTACATTTGTTATTGTTAAAGGGAGACCTGTAGAAAGACCCTCTTACCTCCACCCCAAAAATAATAAGGCTTTGGGGGTACCTGGCCCTCCATGGGTCCCCTTGGAGCCCTTGACCAACTGGCACTTCAACTCAACACCCTTCCAACGCCCCATACAAAACTACTGTATGTAAGAGCAGGTGACTCTCTTCACTGAATAATGAAGTAGGTGATTAAAATGACTGATGTCAACCTATCCATTTTCTCAGATCTCCCCTTTAATGCCACCCCCTCGGTAATCATGTAGCGACCATGTCCAAACTTAGACTATTGAGTGGCCTCATTTGTGAGGAATATCAGATCCAGCTTGCTCGACAACTGACTTCATGTCATTCACATTACACCAGTGCATAATTCTAGTGACTGATCATGTGTGAACAGAGAACAGGTGACTTTTAGAAGGAGGGAAGAAACCCTAACCTCCATCTGATCGTCCCTTTTTCTCCTAGCACTCCTTCTCTCCACCCCTCACTCCAGCGCAGAGCAGGAGTGTGAGAAATCTCGGCTCAAATAGGATTTGTTCCCTTGAAAATACTTTAGCTGCACTTGGTTGAGCTTGCCTGGCGTAATGGTACCAATGGAGTAGTCCCAAAAGTTAAAATACCCTTCAGACAGGCTCAATCAAACACCTGAAGAATTTGAAAGTTAACAAATACTATTTGAACCCAGGAGTGCGCAGGAGTGATAAGATTGATATAAGCTGTCGGCATTCGGCTCGCGGGGTCTTTTATATTGTCCATATCAGGATAGGGGAACAATGTGTCCGTTGTGGCAGGCGGCCATAGTTCATAATGTGCTGATGCTAACCAAGTGTCACTTTGATCCATGGATGGCCGAGCAAGATGGGCTGTGGCTCTTGAATCCGTAAGCAACCCACACACACACAGACACACGCGCGCACGCACGCACGGACACACACACACACACACACACCTGCCTACCCCCATAGGAATGTCACAAGAAGAAGTACAGATGGGACCAGCATCTATCTGGAGATAGATACATATAGCAGAGAGGGTGAGGGAGGTGGGGAGAGGGAAAGACAGATAGAGGACTGGAATAAGACAAAGGAGAGAGGCCATAAAGGGGGGACCAGACATACTTAAGTAAAAAAACAAAAACAGATGGCGAGTAAGAACAGGGAGAGGGTGTTCAGGACAAATAAAAGAGCGGTTGGGAGACACGAGAGAATGAAAGAGTGGACGTGTCGCACATTTCAAAAAGAGCTAAATGTTAGGTGCTACTATGGGGGACCGTGCAATGAATATTGTAACACTGGCAACTGACGGAGGGAGACAAGGTTATCAAGAGAGAGTAAGAGAGAGGGAGGGAGAGAGAGAGAGAGATGGAGATGTGAGTCTTCAGAGAAAATAGGAAAAGGGGGATATCAAGAAAGGACAGAGAAGTGGAAAGCGACAAACAGAGACCGAGACGGTCGGTGGAGAGAATGAGAAGCAGACAAGAGTAGAGAGGTATGGACAGAGGAAGTGGGAGAGCGACAAACAGAGACCGAGACGGTCGGTGGAGAGAATGAGAAGCAGACAAGAGTAGAGAGGTATGGACAGAGGAAGTGGGAGAGCGACAAACAGAGACCGAGAAGGGTCGGTGGAGAGAATGAGAAGCAGACAAGAGTAGAGAGGTATGGACAGAGGAAGTGGGAGAGCGACAAACAGAGACCGAGAAGGTCGGTGGAGAGAATGAGAAGCAGACGAGTAGAGAGGTATGGTCAGAGGAAGTGGGAGAGCGACAAACAGAGACCGAGACGGTCGGTGGAGAGAATGAGAAGCAGACAAGAGTAGAGAGGTATGGACAGAGGAAGTGGGAGAGCGACAAACAGAGACCGAGACGGTCGGTGGAGAGAATGAGAAGCAGACAAGAGTAGAGAGGTATGGACAGAGGAAGTGGGAGAGCGATGCGAAGTGAGTGTACATACATTTGTGATTTATTAAAAAAACGTGTGCAGTTGTTTGAGCAACTCAATGTTTCATAGGTAGCAGGGGTGATGAGACTACCATCCCCTCACTGCGGCAGGATAGCCTAGTGGTTAGAGCATTGGACTAATAAAGGTTGCAAGTTCAACTCCCTGAGCTGACAAGGTACAAATCTGTCATTCTGCCCCTGAACAGGCAGTTAACCCACTCATTGAAAATAAGAATTTGTTCTTAACTGACTTGCCGAGTTAAATAAAGGTAAAAAAATAAATATCCAGATCATTGACAGGTTATTCTAGGTTATGTTATTTTAGGTTTGACAGATGTCCACATTGGCTTTACAGTGGTCTGATACTCCTTCCATTTCAATATTATCGCTTGCACAGTGCTCCTTGGGATGTTTAAAGCTTGGGAAATCTTTTTGTATCCAAATCCGGCTTTAAACTTCTTCACAACAGTATCTCGGACCTGCCTGGTGTGTTCCTTGTTCTTCATGATGCTCTCTGCGCTTTTAACGGACCTCTGAGACTATCACAGTGCAGGTGCATTTATACGGAGACTTGATTACACACAGGTGGATTGTATTTATCATCATTAGTCATTTAGGTCAACATTGGATCATTCAGAGATCCTCACTGAACTTCTGGAGAGAGTTTGCTGCACTGAAAGTAAAGGGGCTGAATAATTTTGCACGCCCAATTTTTCAGTTTTTGATTTGTTAAAAAAGTTTGAAATATCCAATAAATGTCATTCCACTTCATGATTGTGTCCCACTTGTTGTTGATTCTTCACAAAAAAATACAGTTTTATATCTTTATGTTTGAAGCCTGAAATGTGGCAAAAGGTCGCAAAGTTCAAGGGGGCCGAATACTTTCGCAAGGCACTGTAATTCTCCTTTGGCCGAATACTAACTTGAGATCGGGAGACTTTGGGGGGGAAATTCCAGTTACATGTGCAGATCTCAATTTTGGACAAAATGTTGCACCCTGCCACAGGTCATCTTCTGTGCCATTGGACTGTATATTAGAGAGAGACACTCCTGATGTGAAAAATAATAAGACAAAGCCGACTTGTTGGTGTGGTTCGGTGGAGTGGACGCCTGATGGTGCTCAGTGCAAGAGTTGCATCAGACACGAGTCCCTCTGGTTGGTTGTCACTCCAGAGCTTGAAGGCCAATACAGAACTTGGACTTCACAATGGATTTGAGTTTGCATGACTGGATCAAGGAGTGAAATGGGAATGAATTGCATGTATGTGTATGTGTTTGTGCATATATAAGCCAGTCTGACTGTGTGTGTAAGTAGTGGGAAAAAAAACAGCCAGACAAGACTCTCGGTAGCTTTTGAGATGGAAGCCTTTTAATCATTTTAGGAACTAACATCTTGGTCTATATAGCTGCACCCGTCCCTAGTCACTCAAACTGATCTGTTGATTAACCCTACTTTTATGCATACTGTACAGTAGTTGAAGCCTCGCAGCATTGAAGTTATAATCATTGTAAATGTGCATTTGGCAACAGTGACATGTTTCCATCTCCACATTGTTCGGTGCATAACATAACGCCTTCGGTTGAAGGACGTGGATTTGAATGAAAACCTCGACACACGATGAGCCTCGAGGAGCAACATTGTGCACGTATGAAGGCACACTGTATTAAGGAACATTGTATTAGGGCTACAGTTACACAATACCTGCAACCAGCACACACACGCACACACACACATTGTCTGACTTGCAACCTCATGCTCGTCCAGGCAGGTTCCACTTTGAACGACGAGCTTGATCAAAGCAACACAGTCTGTCCTGACAAGGCAGACTTGACAGAGACACTGAGGAGTTCTTGAGCAGAAGGCATGCTGCACATGCACACAGACACGGGCGCACACCTAATCATTGGCAAAATCTCCAACAACACAATTTGCATATTTATAAAAATCCACTCTTGACACATGCATATACAGCCCGAGGCATATGTGTTCGTTAGGAATTATTTAATCTGTACAAAAGTTTAATATTTATAGTGTGACAATAGATTTGTGTCCGATAAAACTCAAACCATGACATGACGGCGAGGGGACTTGTAAATGTTACAAAAAAATAATTGGTGTAGAATTTTCTAGATTCCGTATGAATTGATCTGTGGCAGTTTTCGTATGAAGTAGTTGTTGAAATGATGGATCTGAATTTGATTTTTTTTTTATTTGAATGTGTAATAATCGTTGTAGAAATTGCAAGAGACAAATCAATTGATATACAGTCAATTTATTTGGATTATACACCCGTTTTTGGTTTCCATTGCAAATATTTTTCTACGATGTGCTCTCATGAACATGACCCTGTTTAGCTAGCTCGAGGAGAATCATCTCTAGACCAATTATCTCTGTCCTTGAGATCCATTTTAACACCTCTTCCTTTTTATACCTTTAGAACAGTTTATTTTCAAGCACCATATTATTACTCACTACTTAGTCCTGTTTTCTCTTTCTCTTTCTCTTTCTCTTTCTCTTTCTCTTTCTCTTTCTCTTTGTGTGTGTGTGTGTGTGTGTGTGTGTGTGTGAGAGAAAGAGAGAGAGAGAAGAGAGAATCCTCTTTGATGGGAGTGCACTCTGTTGGGAGTATTGTAAGTAGTCTATCATCTTTCATTTCTTCAGATTACACCCAGATATTCACAACACATCATTAGTGTGTGTGGATGTGTGTTGGATTGTTAACATGAAGGTGTGTGTCTGCCCATGTTTGTTTATGGGTATAACAAAAGGGTTCTTTGTGTTTGGAAGGAGTGAATATAGGTTTCAGGACTCTTTCTCTCTTCTCTCCCTCCCTCTATCTTTCCCTTTCTCCCTCCTTTCACCTCCTATTTTTCACTATCTCCCCTCTATCTCTCCCCCTCCCTCCCTCTCTATCTATCTCTCTTGTTCAGGGTCTCTCTCTTCCTCTTTCCTCACAATTTATTACATAAGCAACACAAACAGAAAGAAACCTCCCAGTATGGAACGATCTGTCATCTCTACATTATCAGGGAAACACACCGCCTTCCATATTGTGCTACAAGGGCTCCGGCAAATTGCTCTTTTTATGGGACATGATAAAGGAAATGCTACCTTATGTTCACATTTTTTACCGGCTGATGCTGGCCAGACATGCCATGATTCACTGGTGAAAACCAGTTTTCACAGGCCGCAGTGTGTTGCGTGGTTTGATGTAGACAAAGACACAAACAGAGATGGATACAGGTTGGGTGTATAATATTTCCATTTTATACAATCTTTACCGCCATCTCGGAAGAGGTTCAAATGTTGTGAACAAAAATAGTGTCAATGGACAACTCAACAACAACAAAAATGTAAAAAGCTGATGGACGTCGCTCACCTGATGTAGCCAGACAAGTTAGTATGACTAGGGGTCTTATCTAGGTTCAGTTGGTCTTTCCTTGATTCCTTGCATCCTCTCTTGATCCTTCTCAAGGGAAAGAGCCGTAGTCTGTCGAGGCAGAATTTCCTCAAGATGTTTCAACCACAAATACTTGTGGAAGTCATTCAAGTCAAACAAAACACAACCATAAAACATGAATATGTGCAGTTTGAATGTTTTATACAAAGCCTACATACAACTATAAAGATCTCACATGTTAACCACCAGAACAGTTACAATCAATATTCCATCATAGTACCAGATCCATAGCTTTCTGTGTACCTGACCTGCAGACATTAAAGAATAACTGAATACATGGCATAGTGTTTTATCAAAAAATCTGTTTTCCAATGTTCTCCTTTCTTCTAAAATGTGGACACGATAATGTGGTGGTTGTTCCAAAATGCTTATTTGGTTAACTCTTCTATCAAGCTCGCTTGGAAAGAACGAACGCTGTGAAGGTCAGAAAGACAGAGAGGGATGAAGAGAATGGGGATAGGGAGAGTCGTGAGAGACGGGGAGAGAGGGAGAGAGAATGAGAGGAGAAAGAGAGAGTGAAAGAGTAAGCAATGGTAAATAAATCAGTAGCGGTTAAAATGCATGGCCTTGTTCTGCGGGCAAAGATGTGTACACCCATCGTCTGTCTCTAACCCCCTCTCTTCCTCCACCTCCGCCTCCTCTCCCTCAATCCTTCTCTCTCCGAGCCTTTGGCGTTGCCTGACAGCCCGCGCAGTGCCAAACTGACAGGTCCTCAAGCCCAGGCCAAGAAAGCAGGCATTAATTAAGTCATTGCCGGACTGTAATTTCCTTGAGAAGTAAAAAATTCTCACACGCGAAAAGGTTACCGAGACCTTTTCTGTGTCAAAATTACCATGTGTCATGAATATTAATGCGCCTAATGAAGACAACCTTTGCTTCATCAAGAATGTTCTGGAGCAGGTGCCAAGCTGATAAACTCAACTCGGTGAAGGCTTTTTCTTCTTCTTCTTCTTCTCTTTTTTTCTCTCGTTATTTTCCTTTTTGGCTCGTCTCGTCAACCCCGCCGAAAATAGACATACGGCGAGGTTGACTTATTTAAATCAACATCTCTCTGTCTGAATGTATTACCTTTCGTTCAACCATCACCCCTCCCTCCTCTTTTCCACCTAGCTACCACGTCTATCCTTTTCTTTCATTCAATCTTTTTGAATTTTACGTCCTGTTTGTTTGTCTTGAAAAGTTGCTGTCTGGCAGAAAAAAAATGACGCTGATTTTATGTTGAGGAAACGTTTTCCTCCCATTCCCCCAGATGTGGGTAGCTGCTTTTATGAGGTTGTGTGTGAAGTAGCAGAGGGTCTAGCCAACAGCAGAATATGAAAAGTAATACTATTTGGGTCATTGTAGTAGCTCTATATGACCAGCAAGGCTATATAACTAATATAACACAAAAGGACCTTAGATGGTTAGCTGACACGGATGAGGAGAGTCCTCAAGTGTTGGTTTTAATGTAACTGGTCCCCAAAGGAGGAAGCATCCTATAAGGAACACTGGTTCAGGGCATTGTGAGAATAGTAGATAGCCTTTCCATGTTGCTGCTACGAGTTTTCAGAATATGAATTCTCGGATAGTAGGGTTGAGTAAACAACGATTATGTTTAAAAATGGCTGTGATTTGATTACAGAACCATCCCTTGGGAATGATTCCGCTTCAATCGATCTATTATCAAAGCCCAACATTTCTGAATAAAATGTTTCAGGCTGGAAGTAGGGAGTTTCTCTCTCTTTTACACAGTGATGTTGACGCCAGTTTTTAGATGAGTGAGAGGGTGAGAGCAGTCAGAGTATCAAACACAGTGGCTTTGACGCAGCGGTGGCGGCAGTGACAAAACAACCCCCCCCCCCCACCCCCCGACATCCTCCACCACTGCTGCCTATTGTCTCCCGGCTGTAATTGAGATGCAGAAACATTGACAGAACTCATTTACTGCGATGGAGAACTGTGTAATGTGGAGGGGAACACAGATTATTACATCAACACACAAACACATGTACACTCACACTCGAACACACCCAGGCACATATGCGCGGCACGCAAACATGCACATGCACGCGCGCGCGCGCACACAAACACAGGCAGACAATCAGACACACACACACACACACACACGCATACAACCACAAGCACGCACATGCGCACACACACACACACACACACACACAGAAAAAAAAGAAGCCTTTGTGTTTGAGGTGCCTCAGTTGCTCCAGTATGATTTGCACTTATTCTTATTTAGTCTCGATGGCACTGTGAGCAGAGGTGAGAGCAACTCTCTTGATTGCTTCGTGTTCACAGCTCAAGTCAGTGGGACTGTGAGAAATTGAGCTCAAGTCATTTCAGCATAGCGCTGGAATAACGGCTGAAGCAGCTAACGTCATCTTGTGTATATTACATTGATGTGAAGCATTTGAACTAAAACACAGAAGTGATACATTGAAGACTGATGATGTGATATGGACAGGGTTTGAATTGGACTGCTGGGAACTTCTGACATGGGTGAACCCAACCCATCAAGAGTAGTGTCAAATCAAATGTCAACAATTCAATTCAGAGATTTAACTGGATTTGAATGGATTTCCTAAATTGATTTCCTAAAACCTAAAAAGGTATATACAGTACCAGTCAGCAGTTTGGACACACCTACTCATTCAAGGGTTTTTCTTTACTTTTACTATATGTATCAAAACTAAGACATCAAAACTATGAAATAACACATATGGAATCATGTAGTAACCAAAGAAGTGTTAAAAAATATATTTTATTTTAGATTTTAGATTATTCAAAGTAGCCACCCTTTGCCTTGATGACAGCTTTGCACACTCTTGGCATTTTCTCAACCAGCTTCACCTGGAATGCTTTTCCAGCAATCTTCAAGTAGTTCCCACATATGCAAGCACTTATTGGCTGCTTTTCCTTCACTCTGCAGTCCAATTCATCCCAAACCAATTCAATTGGATTGAGGTCGGGTAATTGTGGAGGTCATCTGATGCAGCACTCCATCACTCTCCTTCTTGGTCAAATAGCTCTTACACAGCCTGGAGGTGTGTGTTGGGTCATTGTTCTGTTGAAAAACAAATGATAGTCCCACTAAGCACAAACCAGACGGGATGGCGTATTGCTGCAGAATGCTGTAGTTGACATGCAGGTTAAGTGTGCCTTGAATTCTAAATAAATAAACGACAGTGTCACCAGCAAAGCACCCCCACACTATCACACCTCCTCCTTCATCCTTCATGGTGGGAAATACACAGGCGGAGATCATCCGTTCACCTACTCTGCGTCTCACAAAGACACACCGGTTGGAACCAAAAATCTCAAATTTGGACTCAACAGACCAAAGGACAGATTTCTACCGGACTAATGTCCATTGCTCGTGTTTCTTGGCAAAAGCAAGTAAAAAGTTTGGACACATCTACTTCTTATTGGTGTCCTTTAGTAGTGATTTATTTTCAACAATTGGACCATGAAGGCCTGATTCACGCAGTCTCCTCTGAACAGTTGATGTTGAGACGTGTCTGTTACTCTTTGAAGCATTTATTTGGGCTGCAATCTGAGGTGCAGTTAACTCTAATGAACGTATCTTCTGCAGCAGAGGTAACTCTGGGTCTTCCTTTCCTGTGGCAGTCCTCATGAGAGCCAGTTTCATCATGGCGCTTGATGGTTTTTGCGACCGCACTTGAAGAAAGTTTCAAAGTTCTTTACATGTTCTGCATTGACTGACCTTCATGTCTTAAAATAACGATGGACTGTAGTTTCTCTTTGCTTCTTTGAGCTGTTCTTGCCATAAAGTGGACTTGGTCTTTTACCAGATAGGGCTATCTTCTGTATGCCACCCCTACCTTGTCACAACAGAACGGATTGGCTCAAACGCATTTAGAAGGAAAGAAATTCCACAAATTAACTTTTAACAAGGCACACCTGTTTATTAAAACGCATTCCAGTTGACTACCCCAGGAAGCTGGTTGAGAGAATGCCAAGAGTGTGCAAAGCTGTCAACAAGGCAAAGGGCGCATTCTTTAAAGAATCTCAAATATAAAATATATTATGATTTGTTTAACACTTTTTTGGTTACTACATGATTCCAAATATGTGTTATTTCATAGTTTTGATGTCTTCACTAATATTCTACAATGTAGAAAATAGTACAAATAAAGAAAAACCCTTGAATGAGTAGGTGTGTCCAAACTTTTGACTGGCACTGTTTTTGGAAGACCTTTTCAGAAGGGAAACGTGTTCTTCCCTTTTCTAAAGAAAACGTACATTTTCTCTTCCTCCTTCCTCCTCTTCCTGCATTAGATTGATGGCTGTATCCCTGAAGGAGACCCATCCTCTTGAGACAAAGGGCCTCACTCATTCTACACACACACACACACAGTAACAGCGCCGGGGTCCACTGTCATACACCTCTCATTAATTCCTACCTGTCAGCCAGTCCCCTGCGATATTGTTCCCCCTGAAAGGTGACAGCTTTCCAATGACTGACAAAGGCTCTTTAGGTGATACCGAAGATCTCTGGCTGCCGCCGGTTCTGTAAAGTGCCCCTCAAATGTCACTTTGCCTCTCTCCCTCTGCACACAGACACAGACACAGACACACACACACACATACACACACCCTTCCACTCCCTGTACTTTTCAAACAGAGGTCTGGTCTCAAGTGCTCCACCGGCGTTGACATTGACATGTCAGGAGCACGTGGACGTAAAAATGGTACTCTACCACAATGCTTTTAACACCTGAGAGGTGTACGATCTGTTGGATGATAGGCCTATTGTTGTTCAGGTTTTCAATGCATTTGTTTTTATCCATGAGGTAAAAATGGAGAAAGAGAGGGAACATATTTGCACTGAACCACAAGTATCTGTGGGTTTAATGTGAGCCTACTGAGCTAAGGCCTGGACATTAGCTCGGGGAGCTAACGCAAGTTTTCAGGTTTCAGAAAAGGTTACTCATCATGCAAGTGTGGTTCACCAAACAACTTCTGTTACATTTCACCCCCCTTTGACCTTCTCCGTGCAGAGACCCATTTGAGTCATGGAACCAATGTGACCAACTGTGGTTCAAACCCAGGTATCATGCACCACAAGACTGTATGAGCCCTTTGAACTAAAGCCTAGGGATTAATTAACTCAGGGAGCTAACATGTCTTCAGGTATTAGACAATGTTACTCATCACGTGAGCACAGTTCCTCGAACCACCTCTGTTACACTTGCAGGTGTAAACATGACCAAACATGTCCAGATAGGCCAGAAATGAGTCTAGTTAGAGGTTGTCAGAAGTTGCGTTTTCAATAGTTATACGACCTAGTTCACCTGAGTCCACTACTGAAAGAAAGCAAATAATTGACGAGACGTTTTGCATGATGAAAAAAAAACACTTGTGTTTCAGATGTCCAAAAACATTAACATTACTCCATAGCAGCAGGAGGGCTGATGAAACGTAACGAAGTGAACTTCAAAGGCGGTGGTAATTTGTGCCAAGCTGAATTTGAGTGGCTGTTCACGTCGTAGTGGCGCTGCCTTTATCCAGGTATTGGGGCCCATAGAAAATAATAGCCAAGGTGTGTGAGTACGCTTATCTAATTTACAAGTGATACACACTGTGAGCCAAATGAAAGTCACGGCGGGGTATCGCTGGTGAGAGAGAACAAAGCCTTTAGTGCCTAGTGAAAACATACACACACAGTAGGAGGAAAGGTACAGTTAGATCGTGCAATGCAACCTTTATTTGATGGAAATTTCATATACGGCAGACGTTAATAGAAGTTGGATATATACGGACAAATACAATTTCATACAGTAGAATACATTTCAATATGATACAGTAGAGAACAATATTTTTGATTCAGGTACTCTTTTAAAAAATTGTTTTTGCTCACTTAGATACGTATAAGCCATCTTGTGTGAAGCAGAACACAGTGATTACCCAGGATAACTTTAGGCGTGGGATAGAATAGTAGTGTTGACTGATCAATAGTAAAGCACAACGTATTTTAATCGCTTCGAAACATTTTTTGAATCGAGAGCCCGTTACACTAATTAAAAGACCTTGGGGATAAAAATGTAATCTTGCTTGTGAAGAAAGAATGGTGAGAAAAATGTGTGGAAAAGGAGAAATGAAGATTAAAAATGCTCATCAGGAAGCAATTATCACAGGAAGCAGAGCAAAACGATATCCCTTTTTCACACAAAGGAGATGTCAGGCAGGTTTCAATAATTACTCCTTCAATTATCAAGATGCGTGTCTTCAACAAATAATTAAGCTTTCTATGTGTGCTACTTGAATGGCATATTCCATTTGAATTTGTATTTAATTAACTGAGTTTCTTACTTCAGTGTTCAGAGAAAACAATGTCCTAGTGGCTTCTTAAATCCCTTGTTTTCTAAAGCATTGGTAACACCGTATGCTTGTCATAAAGCCAGACATAACAACTGTTGTTGTAATCAGTTATAACAGCTGACATCAGGTTAAATAAATCCACTGAGTTGACCGACTTTGAATAAAGTATGTAACTCCAAATAACATATTGCTTTGTGAACACAAGGGCCCCACAGGGGCATGTGCTTAGTCCCCTCCTGTACTCCCTGTTCACCTACGACTGTGTGGCCACACACAACTCCAACACCATTATCAAGTTCGATGACGACACGATAGTGGTAGGCCTGATCACCGGAGACGATGAGTCAGACCACAGGGAGGAGGAGGTCAGTGACTTGGCAGTGTAGTGCCTGAGAAACAACCTCTCGCTCAATGTCAGCAAGACCAAGGAGCTAATAGTGGACTACAGGAAGTGGGAGGGAGGAGGTCGAGCACACCCCCATCCACATCGGCAGGGCGGCAATGGAACAGGTAGACAGCTTCAAGTTCCTCTGTGTCCAAATCACTAAAACTTTAAAAAATTCCAAACACACACGCACAGTTGTGAGGAAGGCCTCTTCCCCCTCAAGAGGCTGAAAACGTTTGGCATGGGCCCCCAAATCCTGAAAAGGTTCTACAGCTGTACCATTGAGAGCATATTGACTGGCTGCATCACTGCTTGGTATGCACCGGCCTCGATCACATGGCCCTACAGAGGGTTGTGTGGACAGTCCAGTACATCACTGGGGCCGAGCCCCCTGCCATCCAGGACCTCTATATCAGGCGGTGTGAATAGAAGGGCCGGAAAATCGTTAAAGACTCCAACCACCCAAGCCATAGATTATTTTCTCTGCTGCCGCTCGGCAAGTGGTGCCGGTGCATCAAGTCTGAAACCAACAGGCTCTTGAACAGCTTCTATCCCCAAGCAATACCAATGATAAATAGCTAACAAAATAGCTACATGGACCAAGTTTACCTTGTATCGCTATTGACCTTTTATTTCAGTAAATTGCACTGTCTCTATGCACACTCACAGGGCCCTTCACACTCACACACACTGTCACTCCAACACACACACACTCAAACACTCCCTCCATAATTTGCTCTCTCACACATAATATGCACCTACATATACTGACTCTAGGGGTCGTCCGATTAATCGAAATGGCCAATTAATTAGGGCCGATATCAAGTTTTCATAACAATCGGAAATCGGTATTTGGGGTTTTGGATTTTGGATTTTGCCGATAGAAAAAAAAAAGTGTTTTATACCTTTATTTAGCTAGGCAAGTCAGTTAAGAACACATTCTTATTTTCAATGACGGCCTAGGAACGGTGTGTTAACTGCCTTGTTCAGGGGCAGAATGACAGATTTTCACCTTGTCAGCTTGGGGTATCGAAACTTGCAGCTTTACAGTAAACTAGTCCAATGCTATAACCACCTGCCTCTCGTTGGAGACTGCCTGCTACGCAAATGCAGTAGAAGCCAAGGTAAGTTGCAATCTAGCATTAAACTTGTCATATCAAAAACAATCAATCAATCATAATCACTAGTTATAACTACACATGGTTGATGATATTACTCGTTTATCTAGCTTGTCCTGCATTGCATATAATAGATGCAATGCTGGGGGATGATTTAACCAAAGCGCATTTGCAAATAAAGCACAATCGTTGGACGACTATACCTAACCATAAACATCAATGCCTTTCTTAAAATCAATACACAGAAGTATATATTTTTAACCTGCATATTTAGCTAAAAGAAATCCAGGTTAGCAGGCAATATTAACCAGGTGAAATTGTGTCACTTTTCTTGCGTTCATTGCATGCAGAGTCAGGGTATAGGCAACAGTTTGGGCAGCCTGGTTCATTGCGAACTAATTTGCCACAATTTTACGTAATTATGACATAACATTGAAGGTTGTGCAATATAACAAGAATATTTAGACTTATGGATGCCACCCGTTAGATAAAATACCGAACGGTTACATATTTCACTGAAATAATAAACGTTTTGTTTTCGAAATGATAGTTTCCGGATACGACCATATTAATGACCAAAGGCTCGTATTTCTGTGTGTTATAACTAAGTCTATGATTTGATAGAGCAGTCTAACTGAGCGATGGCAGGCAGCAGCAGGCTCGTAAGCATTCATTCAAAAGCACTTTCGTACATTTTGCCAGCAGCTCTTCGCAAGCACAGCGCTGTTTATGACTTCAAACCTATCAGCCTAATGGCTGGTGTAACCGATGTGAAATGGCTAGCTAGTTAGCGGGGTGCGCGCTAATAGCGTTTCAAACGTCACTCTCTCTGAGACTTGGAGTAGTTATTCCCCTTGCTCTGAAAGGGCCGCGGCTTTTGTGGAGTGATGGGTAACGCTGCTTTGAGTGTGGCTGTTGTCGTTGTGTTCCTGGTTTGAGCCCAGGTAGGGGCGAGGAAGCTATACTGTTACACTGGCAATACTATAGTGCCTATAAGAACATCCAATAGTCAAAGGTATATGAAATACAAATGGTATAGAGAGAAATAGTCCTATAAATACTATATTAACTACAACCTAAAACCTCTTACCTTGGAATATTGAAGTCTCATGTTAAAAGGAACCACCAACTTTCATATGTTCTCATGTTCTGAGCAAGGAACTCAAACATTAGCTTTATTACATGGCACATATTGCACTTTTACTTCTCCAACACTTTGTTTTTGCATTATTTAAACCAAATTGAACATGTTTCATTATTTATTTGAGGCTAAATTGATTTTTATTGATGTATTATATAAAGTTAAAATAAGTGTTCATTCAGTATTGTTGTAATTGTTATTATTACAAATAAATAAATAAACAAATACATTGGCCGATTAATCGGTACCGGCTTTTTTGGTCCTCCAATAATCGGCATCGGCGTTGAAAAATCATAATCGGTCGACCTCTACTCTACACTACATTGCCGCACTGCCGATGTGGATGGGGTGGCTGCCTTCACACTCTACACCTACTCACATGCAAGAAGCTGCTACTCTGTTTATCTTATAACCTGTTGCTTAGTCACCTTACCCTTATATACATCTATCTCCATCACTCCAGTATCCCTCCACATTGTAAATATGGTATTGGAACTGACCCTGTATATAGTATTCTTGCTTACTTACTTATTGTGTTCATATTTCTTCTTATTTTTCTAGTAAAACATACATTGATATTGATTTTTGCATTGTTGGGTTTTGAGTTTGCAAGAAAGGCATTTCACTGTAAAACTTCAAACACTCTCATACTGGACTTCCCACTGAGAATAATCTAGTGAAAAAATAAATGACTTTGGGCCTTTTACCAGTGTCAATATTCTCATTGACTTGTAGAAAGATGAACATGATATTGAAGAATGTGACTAGTATAGTCCCTAACCCAGGGGTGAGCAATCTTAACCTGAGGGTCAGTGTGGGTGCAGGGTTTAGCTCCAGCCAATTTGATTTGGAATTGGACATAGTACTTATCCTAGGGGAAAACAAAATAGCCGTTTCCTACTTCTCTGATACGTGCAAAGCAATACCTAGCCTGAAGTGACTGGTCCCAAATCAATGTCAGGCCATTATGGCCTGGTGTTTGGACCACTAGTTTTGTATCTTTGATCCATATTTGATTTTGTCCCCATTTCCTGTCCACGGAACAAAAAAAGGTTCAAACAAATGTCAAAGTAAAAATTTGATGTTTTGGTCAACAATCCTAATCCGAGAACGTTCAGTTCCTATTACACATACAGAACAAACAAATTCAATGTAAACATACACCCTGTGATACACACGCACACACACACACACGCGCACACACACACACGCACACACTGCTGCTACATCTGGTGGCAGCAGTGGGATCTAGTGGCATCGGGGCAGCACCATCTTCTAGCAAGACACACACACTTATACACACACACACTAAAACCTCCTGAAAACCCCTATCATTCCCCGAAAAGGGTAACAAAAAGCAAGAGTCAACTAAAGATGGAAAAGGAGAAAATATATCGCTCCGGTTTGGCAGCGAGTAGAAATGAATTACGTAACCTATCGCAGCTCGCCTCCAGAAGTTCATGGTGCATGAAAAAATGTGCTGCCTTCACCTTTACAGGGTCATAAAAGCTATATAGTTGTACTTAAATTTTTTCATAAAGTGACAAAGAACATTTATTAAGAATGGCATATGTTAATGATATTCTGTGCCGGGTGAACCCGACGAGGGCCGATTCTGGACATTATAATACTGTTCTAATGGTTTTTCACATCCTCAGAGAGCGCCTCTGAATTTGGCTCGCACGTTCGGACCGTAATTAAACGAGGGAGAGAAAAAAGTTGAACGTGTAAAATATGACCTAGATGTTCTGCAGGTTCGTTTAATTTCAAAGCAGATCCATACAAAAAAAAGATATACTATGACCTTTGAAGAATATACAGTGCTTTCAGAAAGTATTCACACCCTTTGACTTTTTCCACATTTTGTTGTGTTACCGCTTGAAGTTAAAATGGATTAAATTTAGATGTTGTGCCACTGATCTACATACAATACCCTACAATGTGAAAGTGGAATTCTGTTTTTAGAAATGTTTACAAATTAATAAAAAATGTCAAACTGAAATGTCTTGAGTCAATAAGTATTCAACTCCTTTTTTATGGCAAGCCTAAATACGTTCAGTAGTTAACATTTGCTTACCAAGTCACATAAACCAAGTCACAGATGTAAGTTGCATGGATTCAGAGTGCAATAGTAGTGTTTAACACAATTTTTGAATGACTACCTACCTCATCTCTCCCACACTTACAGATAATTGTAAGGTCCCTTAGTCAAGCAGTGAATTTCAAATCTTATTTTTGCAAATAAGGCACTAAAGTAATACTGCAAAAAAAAAATTTATTTTATTTTTTATTTCACCTTTATTTAACCAGGTAGGCTAGTTGAGAACAAGTTCTCATTTGCAACTGCGACCTGGCCAAGATAAGGCATAGCAGTGTGAACAGACAACACAGAGTTACACATGGAGTAAACAATTAACAAGTCAATAACACAGTAGAAAAAAGGGGAGTCTATATATACATTGTGTGCAAAAGGCATGAGAAGGTAGGCAAATAATTACAATTATGCAGATTAACACTGGAGTGATAAATGATCAGATGGTTATGTACAGGTAGAGATTGGTGTGCAAAAGAGCAGAAAAATAAAAATAAATAAATAAAAACAGTATGGGGATGAGGTAGGTGAAAATGGGTGGGCTATTTACCAATAGACTATGTACAGCTGTAGCGATCGGTTAGCTGCTCGGATAGCAGATGTTTGAAGTTGGTGAGGGAGATAAAAGTCTCCAACTTCAGCGATTTTTGCAATTCGTTCCAGTCACAGGCAGCAGAGAACTGGAACGAAAGGCGGCCAAATGAGGTGTTGGCTTTAGGGATGATCAGTGAGATACACCTGCTGGAGCGCGTGCTACGGATGGGTGTTGCCATCGTAACCAGTGAACTGAGATAAGGCGGAGCTTTACCTAGCATGGACTTGTAGATGACCTGGAGCCAGTGGGTCTGGCGACGAATATGTAGCGAGGGCCAGCCGACTAGAGCATACAAGTCGCAGTGGTGGGTGGTATAAGGTGCTTTAGTGACAAAACGGATGGCACTGTGATAAACTGCATCCAGTTTGCTGAGTAGAGTGTTGGAAGCAATTTTGTAGATGACGTCGCCGAAGTCGAGGATCGGTAGGATAGTCAGTTTTACTAGGGTAAGTTTGGCGGCGTGAGTGAAGGAGGCTTTGTTGCGGAATAGAAAGCCGACTCTTGATTTGATTTTCGATTGGAGATGTTTGATATGGGTCTGGAAGGAGAGTTTAGAGTCTAGCCAGACACCTAGGTACTTATAGATGTCCACATATTCAAGGTCGGAACCATCCAGGGTGGTGATGCTGGTCAGGCGTGCGGGTGCAGGCAGCGAACGGTTGAAAAGCATGCATTTGGTTTTACTAGCGTTTAAGAGCAGTTGGAGGCCACGGAAGGAGTGCTGTATGGCATTGAAGCTCGTTTGAAGGTTAGATAGCACAGTGTCCAAGGACGGGCCGGAAGTATATAGAATGGTGTCGTCTGCGTAGAGGTGGATCAGGGAATCGCCCGCAGCATGAGAAACATCATTGATATATACAGAGAAAAGAGTCGGCCCGAGAATTGAACCCTGTGGCACCCCCATAGAGACTGCCAGAGGACCGGACAGCATGCCCTCCGATTTGACACACTGAACTCTGTCTGCAAAGTAATTGGTAAACCAGGCAAGGCAGTCATCCGAAAAACCGAGGCTACTGAGTCTGCCGATAAGAATACGGTGATTGACAGAGTCGAAAGCCTTGGCAAGGTCTATGAAGACGGCTGCACAGTACTGTCTTTTATCGATGGCGGTTATGATATCGTTTAGTACCTTGAGCGTGGCTGAGGTACACCCGTGACCGGCTCGGAAACCAGATTGCACAGCGGAGAAGGTACGGTGGGATTCAAGATGGTCAGTGACCTGTTTGTTCACTTGGCTTTCGAAGACCTTAGATAGGCAGGGCAGGATGGATATAGGTCTGTAACAGTTTGGGTCCAGGGTGTCGCCCCCTTTGAAGAGGGGGATGACTGCGGCAGCTTTCCAATCCTTGGGGATCTCAGACGATATGAAAGAGAGGTTGAACAGGCTGGTAATAGGGGTTGCGACAATGGCGGCGGATAGTTTCAGGAATAGAGGGTCCAGATTGTCCAGCCCAGCTGATTTGTACGGGTCCAGGTTTTGCAGCTCTTTCAGGACATCTGCTATCTGGATTTGGGTAAAGGAGAACCTGGAGAGGCTTGGGCGAGTAGCTGCGGGGGGGGGGGAGCTGTTGTCCGAGGTTGGAGTAGCCAGGCGGAAGGCATGGCCAGCCGTTGAGAAATGCTTGTTGAAGTTTTCGATAATCATGGATTTATCGGTGGTGACCATGTTACCTAGTCTCAGTGCAGTGGGCAGCTGGGAGGAGGTGCTCTTGTTCTCCATGGACTTCACAGTGTCCCAGAACTTTTTGGAGTTGGAGCTACAGGATGCAAACTTCTGCCTGAAGAAGTTGGCTTTAGCTTTCCTGACTGACTGTGTGTATTGGTTCCTGACTTCCCTGAACAGTTGCATATCGCGGGGACTATTCGATGTTAGCGCAGTCCGCCACAGGATGTTTTTGTGCTGGTCGAGGGCAGTCAAGTCTGGAGTGAACCAGGGGCTATATCTGTTCTTAGTTCTGCATTTTTTGAACGGAGCATGCTTATCTAAAATGGTGAGGAAGTTACTTTTAAAGAAAGACCAGGCATCCTCAACTGACGGGATGAGGTCAATGTCCTTCCAGGATACCCGGGCCAGGTCGATTAGAAAGGCCTGCTCACAGAAGTGTTTTAGGGAGCGTTTGACAGTGATGAGGGGTGGTCGTTTGACTGCGGCTCCGTAGCGGATACAGGCAATGAGGCAGTGATCGCTGAGATCCTGGTTGTAGACAGCGGAGGTGTATTTGGAGGGCCAGTTGGTCAGGATGATGTCAATGAGGGTGCCCTTGTTTACAGAGTTAGGGTTGTACCTGGTGGGTTCCTTGATGATTTGAGTGAGATTGAGGGCATCTAGCTTAGATTGTAGGACTGCCGGGGTGTTAAGCATATCCCAGTTTAGGTCACCTAACAGAACAAACTCTGAAGCTAGATGGGGGGCGATCAATTCACAAATGGTGTCCAGGGCACAGCTGGGAGCTGAGGGGGGTCGGTAGCAGGCGGCAACAGTGAGAGACTTATTTCTGGAGAGAGTAATTTTCAAAATTAGTAGTTCAAACTGTTTGGGTATGGACCTGGAGAGTATGACATTACTTTGCAGGCTATCTCTGCAGTAGATGTGGCAAAGAAATGTTATTTTTGTCCTGAATAAAAAGCACTATGTTTGGGGCAAGTCCAGCACAACACATCACTGAGCACCAATACTTTAAAGCTTGGTGGTGGTGCATCATTTTATGGATATTTTTTTGGGGGGGTAAAAAAGAAACGGAATAGAGCTAAGCACAGGCAAAATCCTAGACGAAAACCTGGTTCAGTCTGCTTCCCAACAGACACTGGGAGACAAATTCACCTTTCAGCAGGATAATAACCTAAACCTCAAGGCCACAGCTACGCTGGAGCTTCTTACCAGGACGACATTGAATGTTCCTGAGTGGCCCAGTTACAGTTTTGACTGAAATCGGCTTGAAAATCTATGTCAAGCCTTAAAAATGTCTGTCTAGCAATGACAACCAACGTGAGACTTACCTAAAGACACTTACCTAAAAAAGACTTGCTGTATATGTATTGACTCAGCGGGTTGAATATTTATCTAATCTAGTTTTATTTTTCATTCATCTCTAAAAAATGTTAACAATTTTCTTACACTTTGACATTAGAGAGTACTTTGTGTAGATTGTTGGAAAAAAAAGATAATTACATTTTTATTCCAATTTCTAACACAACTAAATGTGGAAAAAGTCAAGGGGTGTGAAAGGTTTCTGAAGGCACTGTATATAGGGGACATAGTCGTTTAGGAAGGGTGGTAGAGATCCAGCAAATGAAACGTTCCTTTAATGTTAGACATGTGCTTCCATACAGTTTGCATTAGGCCGTAAAGGTTTCCCCTACAATGTCTGGCTCAGGTTCAGGCCAAGCATATACTCACAGGCTGATGCAGGCTAACGCCTGCCAGACCGACCTTCTGCCTGATTAGGCCACTGTCCCTCCACACTACCTCTGACAAGCCAGCAGTCTGGTAAGGTCAAGCCCTACAGAATGTCAGAGAGGTGGATGATGATGTGGTTTTTTAGCAGCCTTCATTTTTTACCCTCAGACATTTTTTGTTTTCTCCTTGCGTCAGTGTCAACAGTCAACACTCTGCTAGGGTGGTACGAGTCTCGGACCGGAGCGAGCTGGTCACATTGCTTAACCCTTCGGTGTGTGTGTTTGTGTGTGTTGGTTCGTGTGTGTCTGCATGTCAAAGCCCAACCACCACCTGCCTTCAATTTCTTTTTGGGTTAGTCATTTTCCATTGTGACCAGAATTCATTTCAAAGTCGATGTGATTCTTTATGTTCAACTTCAATTCGCAGTCAATGAATATCCCTGGTGCTGCTATTGGTGTAACGGTGTTGGATCAGTGAACCAGGCTTGCGTGAGGAATAATCTTGCGTGAGATCTTAGAATTTGAGTTAGCTCCTCAAGCTAATGCCTAGGCTTTAGCTCAGTGGGCTTCAGTTGAGTTGGAAGAGGATTAATGAATAGATTTGCCACCAGAAAACCCTACAGCTGTTATCTGAGTATTTCCCAGAGTTGTGGACTCGAGTCACATGACTTGAACTCGAGTCAGTCTCGAGTCACAAAAAATGACTTGCAACTCGACTTTGACTTTAACACCAATGACTTGTGACTTGACTTGGACTTGAGCCTTTTGACTCGACCTGTCTTGATACCCTCCCCAAGCCCAAATATTAAAAATGCTATTAAAAAAAGTGTGCAGCGCATCAACTTTTCATTTAAAGGATTACAGTTTGTATCGGACAGCAGCCAATCCAATTGTGCCAGCTGAGAAAAAGTTGTGCTTTGCAGTGCAGAGGAAGGCGGATGAATTCAGATGGAGCCCTTGGAAAGATGTTACCCAAAATTATTATTTTCGGATATAAAGACAATGCTGTATCAACAAAAAACAGATTGCAACTTGCAAAACATGCAGGAAGAAAATTACAGACGGAGGCGCAACAATTTCCAACTTTGTTCGACATTTGAAGCTGCAGAAAGAACGGTAAGTCGTGGCTAATATAGCCGGCAGCTGTATATTTTAAAACTTTACTAGTGTAGCAAGTAGGCAACGTAACGTTAAATCAATGAGCCTCCACACAGTCAGTCAGTGCGGGAATGTGATCATTGCACCCAAGAATGAGCTACAACTGGCTAGGCAGTTGGTAGCCTAAATCCTGCCTGATGTTACTGCTGTTCCTAAAGCCATTGAAATATGTTAGCCTACTGTGTGTGTGTTAAGGTTGGGCGATTGTGTACAAGCCTACATCGCCCGATTGCGCCCCCCATAGTGTTCCTCGATAGTCGATAACTATTGGGGGGGGGGGGGGGGGGGGGGGGGGGGGTCTTTCTCATGGCTACCCATGTATTTCCATGGAAATATAACGTTTATTTGGAAAGTAATAAAAATATAGATATTTTTAAAAGCATTCATGATTTGCGTGAATGTAATATACTAACTATTACTCTTGTTAAAAATATGAAATGGTATTACATTTCGTGAAGAGCACATTATGACTTGTTGAGGACTCGAAACTCAAAGTTTAGGACTTGAGACTTGACTCGGACTTGCCTGTCTTGACTTGGGACTTGAGTGCTAAGACTTGAGACTTACTTGTGACTTGTAAAAGAATGACATGGTCCCACCTCTGGTATTTCCCCCCATGTATTCTATCATTGTTTCTATTGAGCTATGACTCCTTCACACACATATATATATATATATATATATATATAAAAAGACACCGTGCCCTTATATAAACACTAACGTTATTCCTGTTGACTATGAGTGCCCTGTATTAGCCCTCAGCGAGACATGAGTCGCTGTGATTGTGATGGTCCCGTGTGGCTCAGTTGGTAGTGCATGGCACTTGCAATACCATGGTTGTGGGTTTGATTCTCATGGGGGACCATTATGAAAATGAATGCACTCACTACTGTAAGTCCCATTGGATAAGAGTGTCTGCTAAATGACGAAAATGTAATGTTGTGCCTAGAGCTAAAAGCCGAGGGGCCTCCAACGCTTGATGGAGGTGTCTCCTGTCGCCAAGGGGTGTAGTTCTCTGCCAAAATATTAAAGACAACGCAGTCGCATGCTGTTCTTATTCTAAGCTTTTGTATCTTTTTTTGTTCTCAGCATGACTTCACCACTCGTTGTCATTGTTCAAACGTACACTAAAACAAAACAAAATGGCTGACAGGAAATTGCAACAGTAGGGATATAGCACTTCGCCCATTTATTTATTTATTTCATATTATTAACATATTTTTATGGAGAATGTGATGTTCAGATCCTGTAACAACCACATCATTTGAATTATTAGGTAATTAGGTATATGGTAACAATCTCCTTATGTCTGTTCTGTTTAGATCTATGTCACGTTTTTTGTCTTTCCCTTTTTTGTCTCGTGACTTTTCTCCTAGCACAGTCCAGAGTCCAACCTTTCCCCCATCCTCTATCCACCACAGAGGAAAAAAAGACATACTGTAGACACAACACAATCAGTGTGTTTGTGTGCGTGAGTTGTGCTGTACATTGGTTTACATCATAGGTTGGCCGTACAGGGATAAACTTGCACAGAGAGTTGAAGCTTCTTTGTTTCAGTTGCTGTATTATTTCCATTCAAGTCAGAGAGCCAATCAGGGTATAGGCCTTGTTCAATTAAAATGCATCTATGGACAAGAACAAGATACAGTACTTCCAGTGCAATAAGGAATATGTTTGAAACATGACTAGTGAAGACTGTTTCATTTGATCAAAGTAAACATTGTTAAATGTATTAAGTCAATCTAAATATGTGTTCATGTAGCGGATGGATTATCTTTAGGAGGTCTAGTATCCAGTGCTGATTGATTGATTGAAAAGAGCAGCCCATTCAGTATTTTCTTTTCAGATTTTTTCCCCAATTGAATTAAGTTTCTTATGCATGTGTTCTTTTTTTTCTTTTATATGACAGCTTTCTCCGCCTGTCTCTCTTTCTGTGTGTGAACGAAATGTCCACGTGTGTGTAAGTATCGCTTTTAAGAAATGGCGCGCGGCCGTGACAGTCAGTAAACGTTCTTGAAAAGCACTCGCCGTGGACACTTGAGGAAGCAACTCCAATAGATTCCCTCGCTGTGATGTCTGCGTGTCAAAGGACTTATCTCGCTAAGCATATGCTGGCACTTCACAATCATATACTTCAAAAAGCCTCCACCCTTCAAAGCATCAAAACGCACGTCGCCATTCAGCACATCAATCATGTAGCCACTCGAAAAATGTGGGAGATGTCATTTGTCATTAACAACAGCCTCCAAAAGATGTTTTGAAGACGCTCTTAATGGCTGTGTTCGTTTAAAATACACCATTAAATGACAGCCATTTGCTTTTTTTCCTCTGCGCTTATTTTTATTTTCAGTTATCTGTTATTTTACCAGGTAAGTTGACTGAGAACACGTTCTCATTTGCAGCAACGACCTGGGGAATAGTTACAGGGGAGAGGAGGGGGATGAATGAGCCAATTGTAAACTGGGGGTTATTAGGTGACCGTGATGGTTTTAGGGTCAGATTGGGAATTTAGCAAGGAGACCTGGGTTCACACCCCTACTCTTACGATAAGTGCCATGGGATCTTTAATGACCTCAGAGAGTCAGGACACCCGTTTAACGTCCCATCTGAAAGACGGCACCCTACACAGGGCAATGTCCCCAATCACTGCCCTGGGGCATTGGGATATTTTTTTAGACTCAAGGAAAGAGTGCCTCCTACTGGCCCTCCAACACCACTTCCAGCAGCATCTGGTCTCCCATCCAGGGACTGACTAGGACCAACCCTGCTTAGCTTCAGAAGCAAGCCAGCAGTGGTATGCAGGGTGGAATGCTGCTGGCATAAATGAAAGATACACAAATTTTTTGTTTTTGTGCATCTCTGAGCGATGTCGGTCATTTCATGTTTTCACGTGTATCTGAGCTATTGCCCTTCAAGCATTCAGAAATTCTGCCAGGGTGACATAGCATCATGATAAAGCCCTGTCACTACACTGGAAGTCAATAGGAATACAACTTTTATATTGTGAAAATGTCTATCATTCATGTCAGATTTAAATACTGGCTGATGTCATAACGCAAGAGCTTGTCTTCTCTCGAATGAGCCATTGATCATATTTTTTCCGATATTCATACCTCGAGAAATGTGTAATTTATCAGGGGATCTAACACAATTCTCCTATTTGTCTGCTTCGTCAGTCCAGGGTGCATTGTGCCATTACGAATGTCAGACTCCACTCTTTGAGGCACATCGATCCGCAGGTTGAACATGGTGAGATTGTAGACTCCTTAATTGATAGTGCAGCTTGTTTAAGCAAATCTACAGCTCACTAGCTACTTCACATGATGATATTGACTTATGATTGTGTGTAGCTACATTTGCCAGTCAGCTCATAGGGGGGAGTATTGTGTTGTGGGTTTTGTAGTCGACTTGAGAGGCAACAGATTTCAACAACGATTTTCACATATTGCTTCCAACCTCATTAAAACGACAAAAAAATGAAACATTTGTTCACCAAAAACATTATTCTCACATAGTGTTATGTAACACTGTCAATTATAGGAATGAGTGGTTTTGCGTGGATTTTTCTCTTTAATATAGAACTGTATGAAAAAAGAAAAAAACACAATCGATCTAAAACTTCAGCAACAATACATGATCCTCATTTATTTGTATTCCAGAGGATCATTAGTAGCGCATCCGAGCCAATTACTGAATGCTCTTCTTGAATTTATTTATTGGATTCCTAGATACAGCTTTAAAACGAGTGAACCTATTTTGGCAGTTTGCTATATACAGATAAAGAATCACAATGAAAAAGGTAAAAAGGACTTGTTCCTCAACGTTCAACACAATGCAAAGCATTCACAGTCAAGCTTGCATTCAGCCTGAGAGTAAGTTTTTTTTTAAAGTAGGAACATTTAAATTCAGGCAAAATGACACCTCCGTGTATAATTTTTTTTTGTTTGTAGCCATCCTTCCCATGTGTCTCATGTATTCAGAGCAAATATCCCACTTAGGTTTTCCAGTGCCGAGCGCAGCGGAGGGCTAAACAATTTCACTGCACTAATTGGCCAGTGTCACTCCTGACGTTTTGGATAAACAGAGAGAGCAGAGGAAAGCCGAGACAAATGTTGGCTAATTAAATTTCTGGTGGTTGGGGGGAGGGGGTATTAGAAAACAGCTGACAAAAAATTGGACTGGAGAAAAAACAACAGCTCTACTTAACGAATAAAAACACACTTCCTTCTTACTTTGAAATACTCAGCTTTCTCCTAATTGGGCATCATTTGCTGATGCCCAATTAGGGGAGTGGGGGAACAAAAACAACTATTGCCTAGATTTTTGCATTTTAGGTTTTAGAGATATAGCGAACAACGTTTTCAAACTGAATGTTTTTTTATTTTTTTTATTATAAGAGCGGGGTGCTGGATACTCCTGAATAAAACCTAAAGAAAGAGAACAGAACAGAGAGCTTTGAGAGAAAACGTGTTGTTTTGTTGGGTGCTTCAATGAAAGTAGTTATTTTGATTAGGAATTCATTCATCCCCCACCCTATCCAACTCTGTCTAGGTGTCTACCTCAATATTTATTTCCCTTTCCGTCTCTGCCTGGCGACGCCCTACTCACTATCATCTCTGTCGCTCTGTCTCAAACACACACACAGCAACACACTCACGCAATCCCTTTTGCAATCCCTCGCTCTCTCTTTCACACACAAACTCACACACCAATGGAGGCTGCTGAGGGGAGGTTGTCTCCAAATAATGTCTGGAATGGAGTAAATGGAATGGTTCAACACACATGGTTTTCATGTAATAATGCCATTCCTTTGACTCCATTCCAGACATTATTATGAACTGTTGTCCCCTCAGCAGCCTCCACTCACACACACATACATTCTCTCTCTTTCTCTCTGATCTCTATCAAACAAACAGACACATATACTCTCTCCTCCCTCCCTCCCTCCCTCCCTCCCTCCCTCCCTCCACGTTGACCACTTGTCAGAGGATGTTTATGGGCCATTGTTTGCAATGCTGATGATCATTGTCACGGGGTGTTTCCATTACCCACACTCCCCTCTGATGGATGGGGCCTCCCTTGACACCTGCTGATATGGGTGTCCTTGACCACTGGGGCAGACAAGACAGGGGGATGGGATAGTGTGTGTGTGGGGGGGGGGGGGGGGGGGGGGGTACTAAGATGGGTGATATGTTCTTTTTATTTAGCTAGGCAAAAGGTATGATGTATAGTTTGCAGTGGGGAGATATGTACACAGTGCCTTCGGAAAGTATTCAGACCCCTTGACTTTTTCCACATTTCTACATTCCACATTCTAAAATGGATTTCAAAAATGTAAAACTCAGTAATCTACACACAATACCCCATAATGACAAAGCAAAAACAGGTTTTTAGAAATATTTGCTAATTTATTACAAATAAAATACAGAAATACCTTATTTACATACTGAGCTCAGGTGCATCCTGTTTCCATTGATCATCCTTGAGATGTTTCTACAACTTGATTGGAATCCACCTGTGGTAAATTCAATTGATTGGACATGATTTGGAAAGGTCTATATAAGGTCCCACAATTGACAGTGCATGTTAGAGCAAAAACCAAGCCATGAGGTGGAAGGAATAGTCTGTAGCGCTCCGAGAAAGGACTGTGTCGAGGCACATCTCTGGGGAAGGGTTCCAAAACATTTATGCAGCATTGAAGGTCCCCAAGAACACAGTGGTCTCCATCATTATTAAATGGAAGAAGTTTGGAACCACCAAGACTCTTCGTAGAGTTGGCCGCCCGGCCAAACTGAGCAATCGGGGCAGAAGAGCCTTGGTCAAGGAGGTGACCAACAGATGGTCACTCTGAAAGAGCTCCAGAGTTCCTCTGTAGAGATGGGAGAACCTTCCAGAAGGACAGCCATCTCAGCAACACTCCACCAATCAGGCCTTTACGGTAGAGTGGCCAGATGGAAGCCACTCCTCACTAAAAGGCACATGACAGCCCGTTTGGAGTTTCAGAACAGAATGAAACAAGATTCTCTGGTATGATTGAACTCTTTGGCCTGAATGCCATGCATCACGTCAGGGGGAAACCTGGCACCATCCCTACGGTGAAGCATGTTGGTTGCAGCATCATGCTGTGGGGACATTTTTCAGCGGCAGGGACTGGGAGACTAGTCAGGATCGAGGCAAAGATGAACGGAGCAAAGTACAGAGATATCCTTGATGAAAACCAGCTCCAGAGCGCTCAGGACCTCATACTGGGTGAAGGTTCCAACAGGACAATAACCCTAAGCACACAGCGAATACAACGCAGGAGTGACTGAATGTCTGAGTGACCCATCCAGAGCCCGGACTTGAACCTGATCGAACATCTCCGGAGAGAGCTGAAAATAGCTGTGCAGCAACGCTCACCATTCAACGTGACAAAGCTTGAGAGGATCTGCAGAGAAGAATGGGAGAAACTCCCCAAATACAGGTGTGCTAAGCTCATAGCATCATGCCTCAAGAAGACTCGATGCTGTAATCGCTGCCAAAGCTGCTTCAACAAAGTACTGAGTAAAGGGTCTGAATACTTACGTAAATGTGATATTTCAGTGTTATGTTTTAAGTACATTTGCAAAAATTACTAAACCTGTTTTTGCTTTGTCATTATGGGGTATTGTGTGTAGATAGATGAGGGGCATAAACTATTTAGTGCATTTTAGAATAAGGCTGTAACAAAATGTGGGAAAAGTCAAGGGGTCTGAATACTTTCCGAAGGCACTGTAGATATAGAGCCAGGCAAGGCTGGTGTCGGACTATTGCTGTCTAGGATGGGTTAGCCTATAAGATATTTGATTTAGCTAGGCTACGGCTATGATGTGTGTGTGTGTAAATATATACACACATACACACACACACACACATACATACACACACTGGGGAGATATGAAGAGTTTCATTCCAAAACGCTATATATCCATTTTCAGAAATGTTGGTAAATTTGCTTCTATTGTTTATTAAAGAAATTATCAAATAGGTGTGTATCTAATCATGGTATGGGGTTGTTTAATGACATTGGTTTAAAATCTATCACTTGATGATTTCATTTGAGAGACAATCATGTCATTTTTTTGTTGCACATTTGCTATGTCTCTCACTCTCAGATAAATAAGTAGTACTGCTAGGTTTTACACAGTCAACTGTAACCAATAACTACATTTTCAATAAAGAAATGTACAAATGATACATGCGTCATCAATATTACAATTTTTCATAATAATTCAGTACAGTAATGAGATCTTTATGCAAAACATTTACATTTATCACACACTTATCGAATGGCATTGTCTTAAGATAGCTAGGTGAGACAACCACATATCACAGTCAAATATACAGGATACGAACATTCCACTCCAGCTAAGCAATGGATTTGTAGCGTATTGCCCCCCAAAAATGACATTTTCATACACATCTCAAACCTATGAATTAGAATACAGTAATATTTTACACAGACATGAAGTTGCCCATAAACAATTCCTGATGGGAAAAAAACTAAAGTGCAAAATTGGTGGATATAGTGTTTTGGAAATAAACTCTTCATACAGTGCCTTACGAAAGTATTCGGCCCCCTTGAACTTTGCGACCTTTTGCCACATTTCAGGCTTCAAACATAAAGATATAAAACTGTATTTTTTTGTGAAGAATCAACAACAAGTGGGACACAATCATGAAGTGGAACGACATTTATTAGATATTTCAAACTTTTTTAACAAATCAAAAACTGAAAAATTGGGCGTGCAAAATTATTCAGCCCCTTTACTTTCAGTGCAGCAAACTCTCTCCAGAAGTTCAGTGAGGATCTCTGAATGATCCAATGTTGACCTAAATGACTAATGATGATAAATACAATCCAACTGTGTGTAATCAAGTCTCCGTATAAATGCACCTGCACTGTGATAGTCTCAGAGGTCCGTTAAAAGCGCAGAGAGCATCATGAAGAACAAGGAACACACCAGGCAGGTCCGAGATACTGTTGTGAAGAAGTTTAAAGCCGGATTTGGATACAAAAAGATTTCCCAAGCTTTAAACATCCCAAGGAGCACTGTGCAAGCGATAATATTGAAATGGAAGGAGTATCAGACCACTGCAAATCTACCAAGACCTGGCCGTCCCTCTAAACTTTCAGCTCATACAAGGAGAAGACTGATCAGAGATGCAGCCAAGAGGCCCATGATCACTCTGGATGAACTGCAGAGATCTACAGCTGAGGTGGGAGACTCTGTCCATAGGACAACAATCAGTCGTATATTGCACAAATCTGGCCTTCATGGAAGAGTGGCAAGAAGAAAGAAATTTCTTAAAGATATCCATAAAAAGTGTTGTTTAAAGTTTGCCACAAGCCACCTGGGAGACACACCAAACATGTGGAAGAAGGTGCTCTGGTCAGATGAAACCAAAATTGAACTTTTTGGCAACAATGCAAAACGTTATGTTTGGCGTAAAAGCAACACAGCTCATCACCCTGAACACACCATCACCACTGTCAAACATGGTGGTGGCAGCATCATGGTTTGGGCCTGCTTTTCTTCAGCAGGGACAGGGAAGATGGTTATAATTGATGGGAAGATGGATGGAGCCAAATACAGGACCATTCTGGAAGGAAACCTGATGGAGTCTGCAAAAGACCTGAGACTGGGACGGAGATTTGTCTTCCAACAAGACAATGATCCAAAACATAAAGCAAAATCTACAATGGATTGGATCAAAAATAAACATATCCAGGTGTTAGAATGGCCAAGTCAAAGTCCAGACCTGAATCCAATCGAGAATCCGTGGAAAGAACTGAAAAGTGCTGTTCACAAATGCTCTCCATCCAACCTCACTGAGCTCGAGCTGTTTTGCAAGGAGGAATGGGAAAATATTTCAGTCTCTCGATGTGCAAAACTGATAGAGACATACCCCAAGCGACTTACAGCTGTAATCGCAGCAAAAGGTGGCGCTACAAAGTATTAACTTAAGGGGGCTGAATAATTTTGCACGCCCAATTTTTCAGTTTTTGATTTAAAAAAAAAAGGTTTAAATATCCAATAAATGTCGTTCCACTTCATGATTGTGTCCCACTTGTTGTTGATTCTTCACAAAAAAATACAGTTTTATATCTTTATGTTTGAAGCCTGAAATGTGGCAAAAGGTCACAAAGTTCAAGGGGGCCGAATACTTTCGCAAGGCACTGTATATAGATGCAGTAAAGTGTGGAACAGAGATTAGGATCGTTTATGGCTGATGGCCTTTGGTATGGCTTTGGCTAAGCTATGCTTCGATTTGATCTAAGGCGAAAGTTCTCAACCATTCCCACCTCATGTTTCCCCATTGGAGTTATACCTCGCCACCCCTAGTCAGATAAGGCTTTGGCTACACTGGGCTATAGGCTTGGAAAAACTTAATTCTCAGGGCACTCAAAATGTATATTTTGCCACTCCTTGGCTCATAACAATCAATCAGATTGATCAGCGGTGCTAATACATCTGAACGTATTGTTCAGTAACTCATCAATGAGTGTTACGCCTGGTTCTTTGGGCCTCAAATACATGTACACAAAGTATGCATACCAAACGTGCAAAACACAACAATTCTGTATAATAATATGAACAGAATGATAATTGCATGCATACTGTCAACCTACATAGTGGCATTATTAAACACATTTCACAAATCGCAATTACATAGCAATTGATTGAAAGCATTTGTGTTTCATGATTTTGTCACCTCGAGACCTGACAGAGCATTCCAGGAGTCGATGACAGTATATTTCCCTTGCACTGCAAGATTAATAACTATTATTGACCTTAAATGGAAAGCTGAAGAAATACATTTCAAAACAAATGGCGCCCATCCTGGTGATTTGCTTTCAACGTGTCATTCGCCATCTTAGCTGACTACCGAACAATTTATGCTTTAATATAATGCAAGGGAATCCATTCAAAGTCACAAATGCATATCTTAACAGCAACTTAACAAGCCCAGATACAAAAAAAAATGGAAAGATATTGACACGTGCACTGCACCGCCAATTAGTTTAAGGACTGTGGGGGGGTGGGGAGAGGGAGATGTCTTAAAGTATTATCAGTTAAGACTTCCTTTGTATGTAGGAATTTTTCCCTCCTCCACTCTCCTTGGAAAGGCAGGGCCGCCACTGATGAATTCTTAAGCAGATCTAACTGATAATTGTATTTCATAACTGTCAAGCTGAGAAGGACGGTCCGCTGAGAAGCTATTTGTGTCACCGCAGCCTCCCTCTCCCTCTCCTCACACAGCCTTCAATAAAACTCCAAATCGCGGGGGAGATTGTTAAATCTTCCTCCAGGATTATTAAATCCAAAGAAGAAATTTATGGGTGACACTTCATAACAATTAATCAGAATGCTTGATTAATAAAGTTGGCTCCCCCTCCTCCTCCCCGATGCTCGTAAAGCCGTCCTATAGGAGGCAAATGGGTGAACGACAGGCGTGTGTGTTGTCAGGGACGACGTGGTGTCCTTCTTTTTGATTAATGGAGCAGCCTGACCCCGCCCATAACCTCTCCCCACCACCTCACACTCATGCAGGCCCACACACACACACACACACACACACACACACACACACACACACCCAATTCACAGCTTGCCCGGTATCACCTCTGTGGGGTGAGTTTACTAGCTCCCAAAAACAGGTACAGCACAGTGATACTGTATACCTATATATGTAGGATCTTATTTTGACCTATATGGTCACATCAAAATAATCGTGTAGCGCACGGATCTGAACTATTTCATTTTTTATTTAACCTTTATTTAACTAGTTAAGTCGATTAAGAAATTCTTATTTACAATGACAACCTACCCCGGCCAAACCCTAACGACATTGCGCCAATTGTGCACTGCCCTACGGGACGCCCAAACATGGCCGGTTGTGATACAGCCTGGAATCAAACCAGGGTCTGTAGTGACGCCTCGCACCTAGCACTGAGATGCAGTGTCTTAGACCGCTGCGCCACTCGGGAGCCCTAAGAGTGATTCGTCCATAATCTGTTAAGGGTGATATTAGTGAATAATGTTGATTGATCCGTGGTTAGGCTATTAGCTGGCCAAAAGTAGTCTACATGAAAAGTGCAATACTGTCAGTTTTTTTCAATTGCTAACATGCATTGGTCAAAACTGAAGTCACATGGTCAAAACTCTTCAAACAGTCAGCGAAACAGAAGTGTATGTGGACCAAACTGTGAATCATTTTTCATTGCTTTCACACAAAATGCTTTCAATGACCACATTCTCCGAAATCCATTAACTATTTTCTAATTCATACTCCACCAGTTGCAAAACTATATATATAATGCAGCACGTTTCCAAATGCTAACACGTTTCCAAAACTATTAATAACACATTCAAAACAGAATGATGGCAAATGTCATGCATTTCCGCAGTAAGCAGATTGAAAAATATATAGAAAATCTCAGCAGAATATTTAATCATTCCAAACACAATTTCAGCTGAAAGCCTACCCAAGTGTCCTGTTTTTAGTCTCGTTAACAAACAGACAAAAGAGGACGGCTTCGGAATGATTTAGTTTGGAAACATGGATCAAGGAAGACAGGTTGGTGGGGCAGAAGAGTGGCAGGGAGAGGGAGAACGCATGGAGGACAAAGGAGAGGAAGACCAAGAGCGGTGGTCTCTGATGAGATAAGTGCCACAATTATTGACCATGTTGTAAACCATGGTCTCTCTTTGAGGCCGCAACCAAATCTGCAGCGTTCCAACAGTTGCATCAATAGTATGGATTTTCCGGCAAAACAACAGGTGAGATGTGCATCCTTCAATGATATTTGAACTACGTATTACAGTATAATACACTATGTTCACATTTTTACATGTACTGACATTTTGAAATATATTGATTGCATCCTACTGAAAAACGCAAAACAAAGGTTGCCTCCCACAGGCGGGAGAGGCAGAATATATTCAGATACGCAGGAAATTGCCATTGTTGACATGGTAATTAGCATCAGTGCATTAAAACTGCGGGAAACTCAGGACATAGTGCTGGCAGACAATATTACTTTTGGGAATGTGAATACGGTCATCACAACGACAATGTCCAGAGTCCCAGAGAAACATAGAATAAGGACGAAGCAGTTGTACCCTTCGAGAGAAACGGTGAATGTGTGAAAAGAACTCCGGTATCAATATGTCCAGGTAAGATGTCTGTTCAATAACCAAACAGGGTACATACACAGCTATGCATAATGTAAAGTACTACAAAACTGTGGATTTACTGCATTTTACAGAGTAATGGAGATGGAAGTCAGGCAAACTGCACATACATTCATCTTTGGGGATGAAGCTGGATTCAACCTGGCAAAAACACGCCGCAGGGGAAGAAATGTGATTGGACAGCGAGCAACCATGGATGTCCCAGGCCAGAAGAGCTAACATCACAAATGTGTGCAGCACTGTCCAATGATGGTTTGCTGTTACACAAACCACTCATTGGCCCCTACAATACAGAGAGGCTCATTTATTTTCTGGATGACCAGCATAAATCAGCTTGTGCCAGCAGAGGAGAGAGAGAGGGGCAAGAAACTCCCCTACCTTCGTTGTTGCGTGGGATAATGTGGCATTCCTCCACTCTGCTGCAGTCACAGACTGGTTTGCTGCACATCCCAGGATGTCAGTACTATTCCTGCCTCCATACTCCCCCTTCCTAAACCCCATAGAGGAGTTTTTCTCTGCGTGGAGGTGGAAGGTGTATGACCACCATCCACATGACCAGATGTCCTTACTGGATGCCATGAATGCAGGGTGTGGAGACACTTCTCCTGAAGACTGCCAGGATGTGGAGACACTTCTCCTGAAGACTGCCAGGGTGTGGAGACACTTCTCCTGAAGACTGCCAGGGTGTGGAGACACTTCTCCTAAAGACTGCCAGGGTGTGGAGACACTTCTCCTGAAGACTGCCAGGGTTGGATTAGACATTCCAGATGACACTTTCCAAGATGCATCACCAGAGAAGATATAAGTTGTGATGTTGATGAGAACTTGTGGCCAATGCAGGAGAGAGGGAGAACTAGAACCCTCACAGTACTGTACAGTATGTGAGTGATTATACTATACATGTTGTTTTTTGTTTCAACTTTTTATTTTTCACAAGTCTATTACTATATGCAAAGATATAGAAAAAATAAAAGGCTATTGAAGCAAATTGAGGCATTTCTGTTTCCTTCTTGTTACATATACTTTAGTACAGTCAATAGAGTGAAAAGGTGTTATTCTTATTCTATAATGAAATCCTGATTTATGTGAAAAATCATTCAAACATCAATGAGAAAAGTTAATCTTTTATGTAATGCTCCCTGTTAGTGTTTTTTTAGGTCAGTGTGTTATGAGTGACAATGTACAGTATGCTTTCCGAGTGAGAATTGTTGCCAGTGTTATGGTCGAACAAGCTTATTTAGAGACATGTATGAAGTGGTTTGAGTGAGTTTTGGGGGGGAGGGGGGGGATTAACTGTTTGGCAAAGATGCATATTGCTAATGCAGACTGTGAAGGGTTTAGAAAAAGGGGCTTTAGTATTGACCGTTGCTTGTTAGCAATTGATAAAAACCTGTAATATAACCGTGTGAGGGGGGGGGGGGGGGGGGGAATCCTCAAATTAACCTTGTAGAGTCGATTTAAGAGCCGACATCTCTAGATATGTTTTAAATGATTTTTGTTCAAAGTGACCCTTCATCAGAAAGATAAGGAAAAGGCAAAAGTAAGAAAGTAGAAATAAGACATAGAAAGAAAGAGAGAGATGAAAATGTAAGGGAGGGGGAGACCTTGTCACTGTGATTAGGCTACTGTGATTAATTTGTTTAGTAAGATTGAGCAATTAGGTCAGGTGTGTGTGCGCGTGTGTGTGTGTGTGTGTGTGTGCGCGCTTGCGTGTCTAACAGGGGCATGTGAGAGCACAGAAAAAAGTACTTCACCATGTGACCTGTACCCAAACGAGAGAGAGAGAAATGTAGCAAGAAGAGGGTGATTTTGTAGGTTATAAATCTAGTGTGATTCAGAAGCTTGAAGATTTAGAAAACGTAGAATACCACCAGAGGTTCAGCCAACAATAGTTTCAGGCTATTTCAGCGGCTGTCAGGTATGTATTTAGTTACATTCAATGAATCACAAGCCATCGGTGTCTCTTCAAAAATCTCTTCAAAAACCGTCGCTCTTGATCAGGCTTACAAGTTGTAATGCAGCACAAAGACTTTACAATAACACCCAAGATAGCAACAACAGCTTCAATGGAACTGAAAGTCCATTAGAACACTATTAGTACAGTCCATTAGAACAGTATGGTGCACATTTTAGGACACCCTTGGCTTCAAGCTTCACAGAAGGCTGGTATCCTCAATAAGTCTGTAGCACACCCCAGGGCCTGTTCAGAAGAGAGCAACCCTTCTATGTACAACATTCTGAATGCTCTGCGTAATAGGCCCCAACTTTCATCCTCTAAAATAATATCTGGTGTAAAAGGTCTCATCCACTCCAAACCACATTTTACCCTAAACCGTGACTGTAAATCACAATGACAAAAGATAAGAGTAAAACGGTTTGAAGTTAAAGAGGATCTCCAACAAATCCTTGAGAATCGGCCTTGAGGAACCTTTTAAAAGGTTTTTCCAATGAAGTTGTTAGTGAAGTGGCTGGTATATTTTTGCAATTAAGAATCCCTCTGTGTGATTTAAGGCTTCTTTTCAAGTATCAGGTCCTCAGAGACAGGTTCTGTAGCCATGTGATCACTCTTGCTGATTATCATTAATGAACGTTGTGAGGTCCATCCCTCAATATGACTAGGGAGGAAACAGAGGCCCTAATTAAGAGGTTCCCATTCATAAATACATTCCTCAAACTACATGGCCCGGCCAATACAGTAATTTTAGTTACGTAAAAGACAATATTCCGTTTTGGGTGATTTTAGAATTTTCTCCATTTGGAACATCAATAGTGGTGAGAAATAATTGTTCAACCAAATCCCAAAGCAATTAAATTCATGTTATCAATACTATCAACTGCAGTCAGAGTCAAATATTTCATCAGGTACGAGTCACTTATTCTTATAAGACTGGCCATTCAATACTACCGGCATGTTCAATCTCCAAAGAAAACGCCATACCTTGCCATAACTAAAGCAACACAGATATATCATGGCTAGCCCTTTTAATTACTGTGTGTGGGGCCGCCTGTGCTGCAGTCGGTAGATTATGGAGTGTGTTGCCTTTTTAATTATGTCATATTTTTTGTATGTTAGCTGTCAATCAAACTGTGCAAAAGTGAAACCGAAACTAACCTCAATGGTTAGTTAAATTTAGGAATTTATTACGAGATTTTGGTTAAATTTCATCATTATGGTTAACGTTAGGCATTCATTCTGTGGTTAGCGTTCCGATTTGGGATAGGGTTAAACAGAAAAAAAGTTGTGTGACAAGGACTGGTTTTGAACCCGTGATCCTCAGAAGCGTAGCTCAAGATTTAAGCCAATTCTCAATCCCTTCCCAACACCCTAGCTCATCATGGGATCTGGGAATAGGGAGGCTTGTGTCCCTACTTGACAGTAGGAAATGGCCATGGAATTAGAATGACACTCAATGCCCTAATTTCACCATTTCAAATATGCCAAAATATGCTGCTGCATGGTTGGAAACCACTACGCAAGAAGTGCAAGCTCACTTTAGAATGTAGTTTGAGGGACGCGCAGTTCTCATTTTCTCAACACCTGTAAAATAAGTTCTATATATGCTTTTAAATTGCAGTAAATGCTGTATGGCAAGAGAGCCCGATGTCTAATTCCACTTGTCTCATTACAATATAAAATGTCCTTTGCAAACTAATTAGCAATAAACCGTTTTTTGAGCACTGTTTTATCTGTTTGAGAAACTGCAGTACAGTCTAGCTGTGCTGAGAAAGACAAACATTTCACTGCTTGGCTTTTCTGCTTAATGGCAGAAAAATGCTAATTGGCGGTGCAGTGCACTTGTCAAAGACAACAAAAGGAGGGGAGGAATAGAGGGAAGTAGTGTGCATGTCAGTGGCTGGTAATTTGAAATGTGAAATATGGCACTTAATTCAGCGGCGCTAGAAAGGTTGTCCAAAGGTTGTCCCAGAGCCCTGGTCTGTCGAGAGAGAGAGAGAGAGAGAGAGAGACAGAAACCAGCGAAGAACAAACACCATTGTAAATACAACCCATGTTCAGGTTTATTTATTTTCCCTTTTGTACTTTCACTATGTGCACATCGTTATAGCCGTAATATGACATTTTAAATGTCTCTATACCTTTTGTGAGGGTAATGTTTACTGTTAATGTTTTATTGTTTATTTCACTTTTGTTTATTATCTATTTCACTTGCTTTGGTAATGTAAGCATTATGTTTCCCATGCCAATACAGCCCTTTGAATTTTATTTAATTGAGAGAGAGAGAGAGAGAGAGAGAGACAAATCACCTCTGTTGAGACACTGTCTGAATTGTATCTGAGTGAGCTACGGTGGCGTTCACATTACTCTCATTTTATCTTAAGTTATTTAAAATTCTCTCCTTCATAATTAAAGTCGACTCTTGACATATGCAATGACTGGTAATCTCGTAACTCCACATATCTCCCATTAACATCAAGGAATGCTTTCCAAAAGTTTGAGTTATGTGGCACGTTTGTTACAGACTGATCTCTCACTGCAGTATCAGACAATATCAGTGTGTGTGTGTGTATATATGTTTAGGATGGGGCACACATTAGTAGTAAAGGTGACTCATGCCCATGGCTATATTGACTCTGTTATTCTTACCTATCGGTTACTGAAATAGTTTCACGCTTCTGTATGTACCACAGAAGAAAGGAATAACAATTTTCTTTAGCATGATAATACAGTTTTGATCAAAATGTGTTTAATCAGAATAACCACATAGATGCTAAAGTCAGAGTGCAGATGTGGATGGACTACTTTTTCAATGCCTAAAAATCCCAGCGGAAAAGATCCCATCAGGAAAAGTAGGAGATTTTTTGAACGATTCCCTTTTCCTAACAAAGTAGAAAAACTGGTTATGGAGAAAAAAAATGTTAAACAATGACAAAAACAAGAGACATTAGGCCCACAACCAGGCTAAATGCAAAAATAGCACAACACATGGCAAACACGAACATGTTTGAAGTCGACATTGAATAATGACACAGTAAATGTTTTTCTATTGTGGTGTAATTATGCCTAATCAACCCATCAATTTAATGAGCCCAATAATATGAAGACACAGGAGCAATCACCAGAGACTTGATTTTGTTTTGTGTTCTCTGTGTGTGAATATTAACCTTCAAACAACTAGGCTTCACATTAGTCTAAGACTTTACATCTTCAAAACAAAGAATATTGTTTCTAATGATTTTAGTCCATCGTCAAATATCTTTAAAAAATGCTTATTTTTCTGATCACTAATGAACTTGCTATGCATCTATTATCCTCAAATAGTCGTCCATGGGACGCTTTATTATCTTGGGGGCATGCAAATTGGGGGCATCCAAATTGAGGCAATCGAAAGGCCCCGGGCAGATATTATGCACCTTTAATTGCGTTGTCAGAATTATGGCACAGCGTGTCATCTCTCGCGTCCCTACTTCAGCTCAGTTTTCTCATCAACATTTGTTGAAAAACTACAGAAGTAATTGAGTTGTGGGTTTTTAAATCTCTCTCGAAGCTCTCGTTCTCTAAGGTAGGGTGACATTTTAATTATGCGTTCTTATCTGATAGATGGGGAGATATACCTTGTGTCAAAGTAAGAGCCACTTCTTTATTGTTTTTTGTGTTTTTTTTTAATCATATATTCTTATATTCACACCGTCAATGGATGTCTGGGATTTCATTTGACCCATCATTGATCGAAGATTAGTCACTATATGGAGGAGGTTTATCGTAAGCCTCAAATCTCTCTGATTCTAAATGTCCTTTTACTTCAATGACAACGAGAGCAAAAATAAACTTAATAAGTGAATGGCTCGATTTCATTTGAAGTTGAATAGAAGTATGTTAAGGTGAAATGACTTTGTGGCCGTAGAAGAATTTCAATCTTGAGCTGACCAGCTTGCAGTTCTTCCTCAGGCACAAAGCCATTTCACCATAACATCGTACTTAGTTAATAGTACTTCAATTGTACATAGTACTCATACCATTTGACTACTGACTGATTCAGTAACTATTCTATGTAAAATGTCTCAATGGTGAATCACGAGTATACTGTAGCTATGGACCCGTAGTACTGTTACCAGTGAGTCAGGCCGTAGTTAGGATAAGTTACAGTACATTGTAACATTATAAGCATCATCACATCTAAATGGCATGTCCACTTATATTATGGAGTTGAAGTGACTTGGAATTCATCCCCCACACTAGAAGCCTTGATTCTACCAGCACGCCCCCATCACCCCTTCTACCAGGTTGCCAAAGCGTCTTTGTGTAAGTACTAGCCATACGACCCAGAAATGACCCTTGCACTGGTGTTTTATGGCTGGAAGGTCTCTGTTTGCTTTAGGTGAGGCTCTAAAACCAGTTGAATGACAGGGCCACGTTTTAATTTCCCACCTAAATACACATACCCAAAAGTAATAATTGTTCATGAGATGGACATAACCAATAACTGGTAATAGTTTTAGAAAGGTTTGGATCTCAACTTTCTGGCCCCCTAAAAAGTGAATAAACTGCTGAGGTGTACTCCCCTTTGAGGACACAAGCTCAAATATAAATATTACTTAACAAAAGTTTGTCTTGAAATGACTGAAATGCTTTCTAAATATAGATCAATTACAATTATAAATCCAATTATAAATTACTTACTATAAGATTTCACATAATTGTAAAATAAATCTGTAAAATAAATCTGATCATACTCAGAGTCAGCACAATATTGGCACTATTTCATACAACTGTAGAAAGATAATTTTTTATAAAATGGCCACTGATGTGCGCAGACACACCATTCAAATGTGTGCAGACTCGCTACTACTTCGGCTTTATGCACTAAGTGATTTTGTCTGTTTGTGAGCAAGAGAAATGCCAGCAGCATACCACCCTGCATCCCACTGCTGGCTTGTTTCAGAAGCTAAGCAGGGTTGATCCTGGTTGCTCCCTGAATGGGAGACCAGATGCTGCTGGAAGTGGTGTTGGAGGGCCTCCAGTAGGAGGCACCCTTTCTTCTGGACTAAATATCACAAGGGACAATAATTGGAGACATTGTCCTGTGTCGCTGTGGTCACTAAAGATCCTATGGCACTTAATGTAAGAGTAGGAGTGTTAACCTTGGTGTCCTGGCTAAATTCCCAATCTGGTCCTGGCTAAATTCCCAAAATCACCTTGTTACATTTATTTTTTTATTTTACCTTTATTTAACTAGGCAAGCCAGTTAAGAACAAATTCTTATTTTCAATGACGGCCTAAGAACAGTGGAAGAACGGCCTAAGAACTGCCTTGTTCAGGGGCAGAACGACAGATGTCAGCTCAGGGGTTTGAACTTGCAACCTTTCTAACCACTAGGCTACCCTGCCGCCCCTAAATCATGGCCACCTAATCATCCCCAGCTTCCAATTGGCTCATTCATCCCTCTCCCCTGTAACTATTCCCCCAGGTTGTTGCTGTAAATGAGAACGGGTTCTCAGTCAACTTACCAGGTTAAATAAAAATAAAAGTGGTATTATGATTTAGTATTGAGAATATCACAGTGAGATGAAAACAACGACGGACTGGGCACACTTGCTCAGAGGAAGAGCAGACAGCTGGGTCTTTCTGTCGTTCACATAGCGCTTTGTACACCAAAATGTCAGTTGAACTGGTTCCATATCGGGTTCTTAACATCTAAGAGGTTTTAAGCAATGCTTATGGTGATAATGCCACACATATAACTCGGCAGTTAAATGTTTTCTCTTTATTGTGCTAACAACATGTTTAAATCTTTTGTACTTGTCTGATGAAATATTTGTTACTATGGGCGGATTGGCCATCCGGCAATTTTGGCAAATGCCAGATGGGCTGGGCAAAAAATTTTTTGGGTGAGCTGCTCAGATTTTGGGGGAGATTTTTGCGCACTTTCTCTGTTATACCAGTGCCCTCGCTGGGGCCTACTGCTGTAATGAGTGAGCCACTCTCCTCACCCCATTCGCTCAAAATGCAGTTTTGAAAGCTTTGTTCCCTTGATCTTGTCAAAGTGAGGGTGTCAGCTCTCTGTAGGTATCCTTGTTATTTCTCAACTCTCAATATTCAGCTCAATAGCAACTATTTTTCAACCAAGCAATTTGATATGGCTTTGACATATATACACTGACTGTACAAAACATTAAGGACACTCTCCCAATATTGAGTTGCCTATAGGCCTCATGGTTAGTAGCCTACAACTGCAAAGTTTTTTAGGACATAAAATCTACGGTTGGATGAAAACAAGCTAGCCGTGGGTATTATATTTAGAGTTAGTGATCTAAGTCATTTGTTTTGAGTTTCCACTTCCTCAGGTGTTGAACCCAAAATGAATTAGCCTGTTATATTACTTGGTGCATTTAAAGATGTAATTAATCTTTATTGAACATAAAAGTCCTATTTTGACATTAAAATGTAGCAACTACTGTATAGAAGACCCCAGAAGATAAACTGAAAATTACCAACACTGACATTGCCTTCCTCTCACCGGGCATTTTGCATATGTCTGTAATTGTCCTGTATATTGTTCTGAAACCATTATTTGGTCAACAGTAATAGCTTATGCATTATGTTGATTCCTGCTATGAAAGTATCTGCCTGTCCCTGTTTCACTGTCGGCTGCTATGTGAACAAGCCACTCTCACTCCCTCTCTCCACTGTGCACACGGAGGAGGGAGAGATGCATTCTGAGAAGCACACAGTGGTGTGTATTCATTGACGCCAAGGGAAGCCAAGCTTCCCCCCCCCCCCCAAAATGTTTTTACAAAATATATATTTTGTTGGGTGAGCTGCTCAAATTTTGGGGGAGATTTTTGCGTACTTTCTCTGTTATACCAGTGCCCTCGCTGGGGCCTACTGCTGTAATGAGTGAGCCACTCTCCTCCTCCCCCATTCGCATATACAATTATTTTTATTTTGTCTCTCTGTGTTTCATCATTTTCCTTCAATTCGCAAGAGGCTGAATTTATCTCACCGGAGAAAGCATCCGAGCGAGCGAAACAGCGCCCCTCTGTCTTTGTATGTTTAGGCCATCTAGCTGATGCTGTCTGGTCCAGAAGAGTATGACATTGTTGCCGCCCGCAGCATTGAAGAAAGGGAAGCCAGCGAGCATTTGGCCTCCCTTGATAAAAAAAGTATAAAATAATAGCCAATCAGTGTTGAGCTAAACTGAGTGAGCTCATCTTTGAACGGTCCTGAAGCCAGTTTGAATTTGGCGTCCCTCCTATTAAATCACATTGAGAGAATACGTCATTGACAGCAACAACTTGAATTGTTGCATCTCGTTGTGTTGTTGTGCTCCGGTGGCTAGTTTAATAAAATTGTCCCTTTCCTAAATTAGCCATGGATGGAGACGGGGATTTGGACTTGTGGTTTTACTTAATTCTCCGTACTGGCCAATGATCTTTTTTTCAAAGATGGCACCGAAGAACATGGCTGACGTTTTACATTCTCCCAACCAATTGTGCGATTTTGTAATTTTTTTTGCATTTTGTGTAACTTATTCTTTTTTACCTATCGTGTACATAATGTTGCTGCTACCACCGTCTCTTATGACTGAAAATAAATTCTGGACATCAGAAAAGCGATTACTCACCTCGGACTGGAAGAAGCTTTTTCCTTTAACGAGTCCGACGATAAGGATATCCTGCTTTCACTGGAATAGGCCCAGATCCACGCCTTTGCGTGAAGAAAAGACCACGGAAAAGGGGCCGCAGATCGGGCAGCCTTCTGAGAATCCGGAGGCGAGAGTAAACTTCCACTGCCTTCCGTTCTTCTTGCTAACGTGCAATCATTGGAAAATAAAATTGATGACCTACGATTTAAGATTATCCTACCAAAGGGACATTAAAATCTGTAACATCTTATGTTTTACCGAGACATGGCTGAACAAAGATACGGACAATATAGAGCTAGCGGGATATTCCATGCACCCTCAGAACAGAGACGCTACCTCTGGTAAGACGAGGGGTGGGGTTGTGTGTCTTTTTATCAATAACAGCTGGTGGGTGATGTCTCATATTAAAGAAGTCTCGAGATATTACTCGCCTGAGGTAGAGTGCCTTATGATAAGCTGTAGACCACACTATCTACCAAGAGACTTCTCATCTGTATTATTCGTAGCCGTCTATTTACCACCACAGAATTAAGCTGGCACTAAGACCGCTCTCAACCAACTCTATAAGGCCATAAGCAAAGAAGAAAATTCTCACCCAGAAGCGGCGCTCCTAGTGGCCGGGGACTTTAATGCAGGCAAACTTAAATCGGTTTTGCCAAATTTTTACCAGCATGTCACATGTGCAAACCTGACCATAATTCTATCCTCCTGATTCCTGCTTACAAGCAAAAACTAAAGCAGGAAGTACCAGTGACTCGCTCAATACGGAAGTGGTCAGATAATGTGGATGCTACACTACAGGATGGTTTTGCTAACACAGACTGGAATGTGTTCCAGGATTCATCCAATGGCATTGCGGAATACACCACCTCAGTCATCGGCTTCATTAATAAGTGCATCGATGACGTCGTCCCCACAGTCGTCCACCCAACCAGAAGCCATGGACTACAGGCAACATCCACATCGAGCTAAAAGCTAGAGCTGCCGCTTTCAAGGAGCGGAAGTATAATCCGGACGCTTATAAGAAATCCCGCTATGCCCTAAAACAAACCATCAAACAAGCAAAGCGTCAATACAGAATTAAGATTGAATCATACTACACCGGCTCTGACACTCGTCGGATGTGGCATGGCTTGAAAACTATTACGGACTACAAAGTGAAACCCAGACGCAAGCTGCCCAGTGATGCGAGCCTACCAGACGAGCTAAATGCCTTTTATGTTCGCTTCGAGGCAAGCAATAATGAAGCATGCATGATGAGAGAATCAGCTGTTCTGTATCTGTGTGATAATGCTCTCGGTAGCCGATGTGAACAAAACCTTTAAACAGGTCAACATTCACAAAGCCGCTGGGCCAGACGGATTACCAGGATGTGTACTCAAAGCATGCGCGGACCAATTGTCAAGTGTCTTCACTGACATTTACAACCTCTCCCTGACCTAGTCTGTAATACCTACATGTTTCTAGCAAACCACCATAGTTCCTGTGCTCAAGGAAGTGAAGGTAACCTGCCTAAATGATTACCGCCCCGTGGCACTCACGTCGGTAGCCATGAAGTGCTTTGAAAGGCTGTTCTTTGCTCACATCAACAGCATCCTCCCAGACACCCTAGACCCACTCCAATTCACATACCGCCCCAACAGATGACGCAATCTCAAATGCACGCCACACTGCCCTTTCTCACCTGGACAAAAGGAACACCTATGTGAGAATGCTGTTTATTGACTACAGCTCAGCGTTCAACAAAATAGCGCCCATGAAGCTCATCACTAAGCTAAAGACCATGGGACTAAAAACCTCCCTCTGCAACTGGATCCTGGACTTCCTGACGGGCCGCCCCCAGGTGGTAAGAGTAAGCAACAACACGTCTGCCACGCTGATCCTTAACACTGGGGCCCCTTATGGAGTGTGTACTTAATCCCCTCCTGTATTCCTTGATCACCCACGACTGAGTGGCCAAACACGACTCCAACACCATCATTAAGTTTGCTGATGACACAACAGTGGTAGGCCTGACCACCGACAAGACGGCCTATAGGGAGTAGGTCAGAGAACTGGCAGTGTGTCATCAACCTCTCCCTCAATGTGAGCAAGACAAAGGAGCTGATCATGGACTGCAGGAATAGAAGGGCTGAACAGGCCTCATTAACATCGACAGGGCTGTAGTGGAGCGGGTCGAGAGTTTCAAGTTCCCTAGGGTCCACATCACCAACAAACTATCATGGTCCAAAACATACCAAGACAGTCGTGAAGAGGGCACACCAAAACCTTTTCCCCCCTCAGGAGACTGAAAGATTTGGTATGGGTCCCCAGATCCTCAAAGGGTTCTACAGCTGCACCATCGAGAGCATCCTGACCAGTTGCATCTCCGCCTCCTATGGCAACTGCTCCGGATCTGACTGGAAGGCACTACAGAGGGTAGTGCGAACGGCCCAGTACATCACTGGGGCCAAGCTTCCTGCCATCCAGGACCTATATAAAGGTCCAGGATGGGGCGGGGATGGTAGGTAGCCTAGTGGTTTGGGCGTTGGGCCAGTACCCGAAAGGTTGCTAGATCAAGTCCCGGAGCTGACAAGGTACAAATCTGTCGTTCTGCCCCTGAACAGGCAGTTAACCCACTGTTCCCAGGCCGTCATTGTAAATAAGAATTTGTTCTTAACTGACTTGCCTGGTTAAATAAAGGTAAAAAAATAAATAAAAAAAAAAGGTTAAATAAATAAATAAATAAAATAGGTGGTGTCAGAGGAAAGCCCATAAAATTCTCAGAGACTCCAGTCACCCAAGTTAGACTGGTACATGGCAAGCGGTACTAGAGCGCCAGGTCTAGGACCAAAAGGCTCCTCAACAGCTTCTAACCCCAAGCAATAAGACTGCTGAACAATTAATAAAATCACCACCGGACAAGTTACATTGACCCCCCCCTCCCTTTTGTACACTGCTGTTTGTTATTTATGCATAGTAACTTCGCCCCCACCTTCAGTACATGTACAGATTACCTCAACTAGCCTGTACCCCCGCACACTGGCTCGGTACCGGTGCCCACTCTATGTAGTCTCGTTATTGTTATTCTTATTGTGTTGCTTTTTATTATTACTTTTTATTTTAGTCTGCTTGGTAAAAATGTTCTTCTTCTTGAACTGCACTGTTGGTTAAGGGTTTGTAAGTAAGCATTTCACGGTAAAGTCTACACTTGTTGTATTCTGCGCATGTGACAAATAAAGTTTGATTTGATTTTGATTTAATTTGATTATAATGCCAATTCTGCTCCAACCATTAATTAATATATTGTACCCTGGCCTGAGAGGATGAACGTTCAATATGTAGCTAGATGTAGAATGCTAATGTTAACTAGCTAACATTGCCCATGAAAGTTAGGCTAGCGAGCAAGCATTTTAGCCAGGTATTTTTTTTAAAGTGTGTACTGTAGAGTGATAGACCATTTCGTCAGCATGAAAGAGAGGAGGATGGCATTGGCATTTCTCTACAAGTAGGGTGAGTCAACATGTTTTTTCTACTTGCACAAGCATACATACACACACAGAATTCAGAACTATGTACAGCCACATCATATTTAGCTTATGTTGACTTGACTAAATTGTTTTTGGTATCTTTTAGTTCTCACTGTATTAGACTAACCAGAGGTCATTTGATGATGGTGCTGGAATAGTAGATCAGAAAGTATTCAGACCCCATTACTTTTTCTGCATTTTGATACGTTACAGCCTTATTCTGAAATGTATTAAATAAATAAAAATCCTCAGCAATACATATACAATACCCCATAATGACAAAGCAAAAACCTTTTTTTTAGTGTTTGCAAATTTATAAAATATAAAACAAGTATTCAGACCCTTTGCTATGAGACTCAAAATTGAGCTCAGGTGCATCCTGTTTCCATTGATCATCCTTGAGATGTTCCTACAACTGGATTGGAGTCCACCTGTGGTAAATTCAAATGATTGGACATGATTTAGAAAGGCACACACCTGTCTATCTAAGGTCCCATAGTTGAAAGTCAGAGCAAAAACCAAGCCATGAGGTTGAAGGAATTGTCCGTAGAGCTCCGAGACAGGATTGTGCCGAGGCATAGATCTGGGGAAGGATTGACGGTACCCAAGAACACAGTGGCCTCCATCATTCTTAATTGGAAGAAATTTGGAACCGCCAAGACTCTTCTTAGAGCTGGTAGCCCGGCCAAACTGAGCAATCGGGGGAGAAGGGCCTTGGTCAGGGAGGTGACCAATAACCCAATGGTCACTCTGACAGAGCTCCAGAGTTATTCTGTGGAGATGGGCAAACCTTCCAGAAGGACAACCATCTCTGTAGCACTCCATCAATCAGGCCTTTATGGTAGAGTGGTCAGACGGAAGTCACTCCTCAGTAAAAGGCACATGACAAACCACTTGGAGTTTGCCAAAAGGCACCTAAAGACTCTCAGAATCTTGTTTCTCATGGCCTCTGGTCTGATGAAACCAAGATGAACTCTTTGGCCTGAATGCCAAGCGTCACGTCAGGAGGAAACCTGGCACCATCCCTACGGTGAAGCACGGTGGTGGCAGCATCATGCTGTGGGGATGTTTTTCAGTAGCAGGGATTGGGAGACTAGTCAGGATCGAGGAAAAGATGAACGGAGCAAAGGACAGAGAGATCATTGAAAACAGAAGAAAGAGAAATCTGTGAAAACCTGATCCAAACAAACTGACCCGAACGAATATCTCTGGAAAGACCTGAAAATAGCTGTGCAGCAATGCTCCCCATCCAACCTGATAGAGCTTGAGATGATCTGCAGAAACAGGTGTACCAAGCTTGTAGCATCACACCACAGAAGACTCGAGTTTGTAATCGCTTCCAAAGGTACTTCAACAAAGTACTGAGTAAACGGTCTGAATACTTATGCTTTGTCATTATGGGGTGTTGTGTGAAGATTGATGATGGGAAAAAAAAACCAATTGAATACATTTTACAAATAGGCTGTGACTTAACAAAATGTGGAACAAAATCAAGGGGTGTGAATACTTTCCGAATGCACTATATATATATATATCACTGCCGCAAGGCATGTGAACTAACAGGTTATAATGCAAACAACGCAATTATCACAGCACATGGCTTTTATTCTGGCTTCCCCAGTGATTTTACCCACACACCGCTACTGGAAGCACACGCATATCACGTTGCTCAAAATGCAATAATGCTCAAAATACAGTTTTCAAAGCAACTACTGTTGTTCTAGTTACAGAGAGGAGAGTCACAGCTTTCTGTGAGTATATGATTCATTTCTCACTTCTTAATATTGAGTTCATGGCACCCCTTTACAATAGAAGTAGGCTGTAGGGTGGTTTTGATGCGCCATAGGGGGCAGTAGAGCGCACCATTTGCAGTGAATAGGCCAACATCAAGTAGCCTAGGCCTAGCGCTGGAAAGTCTTTGTAGGACATTACCCTACCTTTACTGATAGATTAATCAATTAGCCTAGATGGCACAGGAGGTTGGTGGCATCTTAATTGGGGAGGACGGGCATGTGGTTATGATTGGAGTCGGAATCAGGGGAACGGTATCAAATACTCGGAGGGGAGGACAGCTCATAATAATGGCTGGAACCGAGCATCCATTCCAGACATTATTATGAGCCTTCCTCCCCTCAGCAGCATCCTGTGCTGCATGGCTATACACTGAGTGTACAAAACATTAGGAACACCTACCTAATATCGAGTTGCACCCCCTTTTTCCCCTAGAACAGCCTCAATTCATTGAGGCATGGACTCTACAAGGTTGACTCCAATGCTTCCCGCAGTTGTGTCAAGTTGGCTTAATGTCCTCTGAATGGTGGACCATTCTTAATACAGTGTGAAAAACCCAGCTACATTGCAGTTCTTGACACAATTAAATTGGTGCACCTGGTACCTACTACCATACCCCATTCAAAGGCACTTTTATATTATGTATTGCCCATTCACCCTCTGAATGGCACACATACACAATCCATGCCTCAATTGTCTCAAGGCTTAAAAGTCCTTCTTTAACCTGTCTCATCCCCTTAATCTGCATTGATTGAAGTGTATTTAACAAGTGACATCAATAAGGGATCATAGCTTTCACCTGGATTCACCTGGTCAGTCTATGTCATGGAAATAGCACTCAGTTTTGTACCCTCAGTGTATAGCAACAAAATCATATTTAGATTTAGCAATCCAGCAAAGTGTTTTGAGTTCCCACTTCCTCGGGTGGTGAATAATGTAGCCAATAGGCCAACATGCACAAAGATGTCGGCAAATTCTCTGAAGAGTCTGAAATAAATTAGATCATTCTGGATCCTATTTTGACAGGTTACATATCAAAATATCAATAATTCATTTCCTGGATATGTTAGATGAAATAGCTGACTTTTTCAATCATAGGCTACCATAGCAGGTATCTTACTTGGCACTAGGAAAAAATGTCTAAAGACCTGCTGCTAATTTAAAGTAACTGTCCATAAAAAAAAAAATACATTGTTGTATTTTTTGCTATCGAGCAAAATAGTTTATCACAAAATAACATTTTGCCCATATCACCCAGCTCTAGCATACCCCCCCCCCAAAAAAACTCTTAATATATCCCTGATTTATCATTATCACAAAAACATTTTCCATTTATCGCGATATGGATTTTTTTCCATATCGCCCGGCTCTAAACTACAGTCCAATTGTCGATCCAAAATTCCATGACCATCACTGGATTAGCCTGAACATCATAATATCTTGAATCATGCATTCCTGCTTGGAAGTGTTAGATAAAACATTGTTTGAATCCCTGAGTAGTCTAAGAAGTATAATAAATAATAAAGAACTGTGAATTACTTTACAAGACGGTTGGTTACTCATGATTTGGGTCCAACCAAATCCTGGGCTGGTGCCATCAACTGTAAAAGTTAGTGACACCAGGGGAAAATGTTAGTCTGGGGCCCTGTAATAGTAAGTAAAACTTGCGGTTAGTGTTGCTGCAGAACACATATGACAGGCACTAATTTACAATATAGCCTATGTTGTTCATTTGGCTTTTATAACGTATACCTATAAAACTTATGCAGGCAGACAGACAGGCAGGCAGACAGACAGAGAACAAGAAGAAGCACAGAGTGAGAAGATGCTGAGACAGATAGGGCAGCACAGCAGGGAGTTAAACAAAATGTCTAGAGAAGCGGCACACTTATAGTGGTGAGTTGTATCTCCAGTCCGCCCCTGTTTCTTAGTGTGACTGACAATGAGGTTCTCTGATAGCAGGTCGAAAGAAGCATCACACTCAAACATTTTGTCAGAAACTTTGCTAAAAAAATGTATTAATGAATAAATATAGACATAACACTTTGTATCTAAACTTTACATGTAATAAACAAGTTAATTTGTCAATCAAGTGTCAATTAGTGACAAAATAAATACTTTGGCTAAACATATATTCTGCCTTGTAGACATAAGCTTCAAGAGTTTTCTGGACAAAAACTTCCATTACTATTCTTGACATGTTTGAGAAACTTTTCTTGGATATTACATTGCCATCTTACCCATTTCCAACTTACATTTAGGGTCTATAAAATTAAGGGGTTAAAGAGTAATCTAGCTCTGGCTAAATATCTTATCCTTACCTTATCAATAAAAGCTTAAAAATAAAATCCATATACATTTAGTTTGTATATCACAAATGTTTGGGATGAAGCTGTTTGTTTGAGTAAACAGTAGGCTACTTTAGGATTGTTCCCTCACCTTCTTGCACTGGGCCTTCAGCCGATATAGTATGTAAAATCAGGGATGAAATGGTAGCTTCATCCTCACTGGTATCACTGTACACCATCCATACCCTCCGAGCGTGTTCACATTAACCAATCTAAAAAAAGAACAAAGAAAAAAGAACAGAATGTATGCAAATATACAGTACATTACAACTACATGAACATGTTCACAGGTACTGAAGGGAGTTTTTTTCAACATAGAGGAAACTGAGACCACGGTGACACAAAACGATGGTGACTCGTCATCGCGTTGTCATTGTGTCAGTATGAAAAGGTACTTGATATGTGATGGGGGAAATGGGACTATGCCATGTTATTGTTTGCAAATGTGTAAGATCTTGACATACACGTGTGTGGACATGTGTGAAGGCGTACTAGGAATGTGTAGCTTGGAAGCAATTTGGACCATAATGTACTGATTCACTATGACTGGCTGTAAGGAAGGGGAGGAAAAAAAATAGTCAAATGAAACAAATAATGTCTTCAAAGGTGCTAGCACCTAGCACTACAAAAATAAATATCACATTTAAAAAAAATCCCTTCAATCTTGTCACTGGATATGCCGTACTTGTCCTCAGACACCCACTTCCAAGGAACTGCAACACAATTCCAAGAATATTCCAGGGAGTTACGGTCTGGCCTCCAATTTTCATTCTGTGTTGTTACTGACAATGGTAGCAATGATCTCACCAGGGTGCTGTCTGACTCTGCATTTAGCCATGTCTCTTGTAGAATCACCATGTTCTTTCTCAAAGATTCAGTTATTTTGATCTTTCCAAGGTTGATGATAGAATGAATAGTGTGGTGTAAAGTACTATCAGCATGGCTGCTTTTAGTTCTATTCAAAGTTAATAAAAAAGCTGAATTCAAAGTCTGTTTTTTTGTGTCCTGTAGATTTCATGGCTATGTTATTACTATGGTATTGTGGAAACTTCTTTGTAATAATATTGTAAGGTAAAAATACATCAAATAAGTTATACCCGATATTTAATGACATTGTAAGTATACAGTAACATGCAATGATTTAGGAGTAATGCACCAGCATTGCTCACCATGGCAACTTGTGAATAGTGGGGGACACTACAGAAAATACATACAGACAGACTCACATATTACCAGAGGTTAGGCTTGTGCACTGGTCGTGAGATTTTGCTACATTATTTAAATATATTGCCCTAAACAAATCTCCCATTGAAAAATCCCTAGGGACTTACAGAGCAGCCACCATCTTGTTTTCCAGTTGAACCCTATGTGATAGGGCGTTTGTGTTGAGTCATCAGGGTCATTCAGCAACAATTATAGTTATGATGTAAGTTTATGGGGCCATAACACACGGACAACACCACTTGTGTGTATGTGAGTGTGTGTATTTGTGTGTGTTTGCGTGTGTGATTGTGTGTGTGTTTGCATGCATAGGTATGTGTTTATATACCAGTGCATGTATTTGCAAGCATGCATCTGCAATGTGCATGTATGTATGTATGTATGTATGTATGTATGTATGTGTGAGCTGCATGTGACTGCCTTCCTTTGGGCTGACAAGAAAGCAAACAGCACAATGTGTACTTTGGTGTGTACAAATATAGATAATATCACATAACATATAATATGTGTATCTAGATACATTTTCCATAATAAACTAATCTGAAATAGCACCTTAATTAAAATATAGGCCTACAATATTGCAGAGCTTCACTCTCAGTCCATATGATTGTGGCATAAATATTATAACACATTTTCAATGCCATGCATATTATGAAAGTTAAAAACAGAGAACAAGGAGGACCTAATTATTTGACATCTTACTTTGAATACAGCACAATGCATTGGGAAAATCTCATACACTCAGGGCTTTTTAGCTAACAAAAAAGTATGAACTCTAAATTAAACAAATTATTTATCAGGCATATTTTGTGCAAGTTCCTCGGGAATGTCAAATGACAATCACTTTGAGTTAAAGTTTAACTGCATTGTTATTGAGCATGAGGAGGAAAGCATTGTCTCGAAGTGTTTTCATTCACTATGAACCATTATGAACCCGTGGTAAAAGTTCTTCTGGACAGGTTTTTGCCTTGAAAAATACATTTTGCGTGGCGTTCTGTTATCGTCAGAGCATTCACTAGTGAATAACGGGAAACAAATTAAGCTCTACACAATAAATGTAATACACTATGCTACACAGTTTTGGTTGAATAGTTTGTCATATTTCTAATAGTCTAACTTCTAAATTATGTCAACTGGTCTATACCTAAATTACACACACACAAAAAATGCAAGCAATAGCTTATAGAAAGAAAGAATCCAAACAAGAAAGACAACATAATACGCTGCTGTTATGCTAAACTGCACACTGTACAACTAAGGCAGGGTGAAAGGTTGCAGGGTTCAACATCGGATCAAATGTATAGAATTCCATAAGGTAAACATCTATATTAAGTAACACAAAACATATATGAATTGTTTTTGACTGTTGACGAAAAAGTGTTAACACATCTCATGGGTATCCTATGTCAAATTACACTGTCAAAATAATATTAACAACAAACATAATAATAAAAATAACAATTGTGTAAAATAATGTAGCTTAAGAATATGAAATTACAATTAAAATGTTCCAATAGTAAATCTGAACACTTACAACTGTAAACGCGGCTTGAGAAGTCGTATAATCTTTAAAAACTCAGGAGGCCTATTCACTATGAAAAAGCTCCTATAACACCGTGCTCTGTCCATAATGTGCATAAAACCCTCGCCTGTCCTTGTCAGCTCTACATCCCGATGCACTCACTATCTGATTGAAGATTAGTGACGTAAGAAACATCAATCGCGACAGGCATGCCGAGGTGGATGGAGGGATGGGTAGATAGACAGATGTTGGGGCGGTACTTAGAAATATTGCCACATTATTAGCCTCCTCCGACAACCACGTATGATCAGTTTGATAACACGTTGACAATGTCTCAAGAATGTCGCACACTGAGAAGTAAGGATTTTATTTTAGTGGGTAAAACGATGACAGTAGACTCTAGGTTAATAATTTGTTACTTTTTGACTTGAGAATAATATCTAACATAAAAAAGGAGTGAACTCGTGCGGCGTGAAACTTGAACAGATAGAGTCTAACATATGGTGCAAATTCCGAGAACTCACCCAGGGTCAGTTTTAAGCAAGGTTCGTCTGCCGGCCGCCCGCCCGGGCGTTGGAAAGTTAATCCGTCTCTCAAAGACACATCCATGCGCCCGAGAATTTGTATAGAGTTGGTGCATTTGCAAGAACCAGAGGCCGTGGTGGTGATGGAAGCTGGGCTGCGCTGGGAAATTCTCCCAAATATCCGCTGCATGGGGTGATGGGTAGAGAGGTGCGTATATACTGCTGTGCAACGTAACACAGCTTCAATGTCACCCAAGTTATAGGCTAGCCTATTTAGCGCCATCAAAAGTGCATTAGGCAACAGATGCACTCACACAGTAGCCAAAGAGCATCTCATAAAAAAATAAAAGGAAAACTAACTGCACGGTCAATTGGGGTTCTCTTGATGTCGTAGGTATAGAATACTTTCAACAGCTTGGCTATCAGTTATTGTACAAATAGCCACTCTTCCTCGATGCGGTCGGGCAGAATCAGTTGTATCAGCATGTTAATAACATAGTGAATGTTAGAAATTGATGAATAAGTAATGAATAGGGATGGGGTGCAGTGCACAGTTGCAGTCACAGTGGACTTGTGCACTCGGCGCCCCTCCCCTTCCCATGCGAAGTAGTCACTTCTTAGCAAGGTGTAGCGAATCAATCTGCAACTTTCAATGCCCATTTTTAAGGGTGTCACCGAAGAGGTAAAAATGCTAAATACCTTTACAGAAGCTCTGCAATCTAATATATGGCCTAAAAAGTTCAAGAAAGAATGCATTTCTGAATAGAAAATAATAGCAGAACAGAATAGCCTACAGAATATCCTGTCACTGTTATTTTCTGTTTGTTTTTTATTTTCAGTTCTAAACTAAGACATTGGCCTACGCCTTGGTTTATTGTCTCGTATGCTAAAAACGAATTTGAAAACCAACCATCATAATGCATGGACGTGGAGACACTTTATTCAGCAGAGCACTGCATTGGACAGGGGCTGTTTTATAATCCTGTTATAGAAAATAATGGAGAGAAAAAAACAGAACAATTAAAAAGATTGACACGGTGGGCTCTGACTGTCAGAGTGACGCTTCCAGAGGGGTGGAGTAACGGAAAGGCAGGAAAGGCAACTCGATGTGTCTGTCTATCAGTTGAGCCTGTCTGATCAGTCGCGCATCCCCCCAATGTGCGATACATATTTCTCACTGCGGAGACGAGACCCCCGCTTCGCCATCTGGAGTAAAACATAAGCAATAGGTCCACACTCGTATCCTTTCGTGGAGTAGCTGTTGGCGTTTCGCTTGTTTATGAAAAGTCTTTGGAGCAGTAACACATCAACTGTCCACATGAAAGCCGAAAGGACATCATTTTTGTGAGTATCGTCGGAATAGGCTATCCGAATCGAGCTCTGGGTGTTTCGGTCGCTTGAAGAGAGACAGAAAGTAGCTTATTGGCGGCATAGCCACGGCAGAAAGCTCAAACGGCTATCATGACTGACTGACTGACTGACACGGACTGATTGACATAACCCTCTAATGTCCATATCCCAGCTCTCTCTCCCATTTTGTGTCGACTTGCAGAGATTGAACAACCGAACAGCACCTGTGCAGAAACAGTTTGGAACGTTATCCATCGCCGTGGAAGTTTGTGATACATTGAAAGACTTCTTTGTTACTTTCTACGCGAAAATCGGTTATAAAGTGTCGTTCTAGGGGTGGAATCCTTTTTTTTGTCATGGAAGCACGGCGGGATTGAAGAGGCTTTGGCTGCTGTCCACGTTCTCCACGGTTATACTGAAACCTAAACGGAGGTCTTGCTATTTTTGATCATCATGCAATGAGTTATTACTGTTTCTACTCAAAACATCCATAGAGAAACATATTTTTGTTTAGAGATATGCTATTGGGTTCTTGACATTTGCCAAACAATTGCGGAAAGATTAATTAGGTTTTTATGAAAAAAATAATACTTTCACCGACGCTCAGACTTCCTTTGCCAGTCAAAGAACGGGAATCGACATTTCTATTCCGATTCTATTGAAGAGAAGGACAAAACGACGAGATATTTGCTTTGATTTCGTTGCACTGGTTTCCTCTTGGGTCGTCTTTTATTTTGGTCTCTGCATGAAAAGTCAAGCGGAAAGTCTACCAGCAGCATGCCGAGGAGAAAGCAGCAAGCGCCAAGGCGGTCCGTAGGTAAGCACAACCCTGAAGTCTTATTTCCTCAAGTTCCCCGTAAAAATCCTCTCAAGTTCGCCGTTTCCCATCCTTATTTAAAATAACCCTAAATAGACACATTCATAACGGACCTTCTGTGTTATACACATTTAGCTTACAACCAAAAGGAGATAAATGTTACACCTTTTTTCAAATTGGCCAGAAACAAAGTATTTACCAGCCTGTAGATCATGGAAATACTTTCCAGTTTTCTGTCACAGGTTCATATTCACATATATGTTGTCAAACCCCAATGGCCTATTGAACGATCACACACAGAGATAATAGACCTAATGCAATTGGACGTGTGTTAGCTCATTTTATCTAGTATTTGAGTCTCTGTATTCCACTCGTGGATTGCCATCCTTGATTTGATGCCTGATTGATCGCCTGTCATGCGACTGCCTTTGATCTATTAATTCCTTATAATAATCAGTAAATCATTCACCATGGAAACACGCATGCGCTTGACAGCTTGAGCCACTCAAAGGACAACTTTGGCCCCTGTCGAGAAGCAGGAGAAAAGACTAATTGAAAGCAAAGTTCCCAAGCAGGGGTAAATACTTTGCGATTAATGACCAAGGGGGAGGGACAAGGGAAGGAGGCGGAGGGAGGCTGCTGGGGCGTGTCAAGATCAGAAAGTAACACCCCAATACTCTTAAGAGTATGTTGACAATATTCCTGACTCTCTAGGCTACTCCACACTCTCTAGGCTACTCCAAACTCACTAGGCTGCTCTGTCCCGATTCACTAGGCTACTCTAAAAATGTTTCTCACCTAGATTATATTTGAGGTTATAGTAACCAATGCAGAGTGCACTTTTTGTTTTCCGCTTTGATAGTGTGTTGAACATCTCATTCCAAAATCATGGGCATTAATATGGAGTTGGTCCCCCCTTTGCTGCTGTAACAGCATCCTCTCTTCTGGGAAGGCTTTCCACTAGATGTTGGAACATTACTGGGACTTGCTTCCATTCAGCCACAAGAGCATTAGTGATGTCAGGCATTGCTGTTGGGTGATTAGGCCTGGCTCGCAGTCGGCGTTCCAATGAATTTCAAAAGTGTTCAATGTGGTTGAGGTCTGGGCAGGCCAGTCAAGTTCTTCCACCCCGATCTTGACAAACCATTTCTGTACGGCCTCTCTTTGTGCTCGGGGACATTGTCATGCTGAATCAGGAAAGGGCCTTCCCTTAATTAAACTGTTGACACAATGTTGGGAGCAGAGAATTGTCTAGAATGTAATTGTATGCTGTAGTGTTAAGATTTCCCTTTACTGGAACTAATGGGAGGGAAGGGGGGGGCTAGCTCGAACTATGAAAAACAGACCCAGACCATTATTCCTGCTCCACCAGACTTTACAGTTGGCACTATGCATTGGGGCAGGTAGCGTTCTCCTGGCATCCTCCAAATCCTGATTCGTCCGCCAGATGGTGAAGTGTGATTCTTCACTGCAGAGAATGTGTTTCCACTGCTCTAGAGTCCAATGGTGGCGAGCTTTACGTCACTCCAGCCGACGCTTGGCATTGCGCATGGTGATCTTAGGCTTGTGCGCGGCTGCTCGGCCATGGAAACCCACTTCATGAAGCTCCCAAAGAACCGTACTTGTGCTGACGTTGTGTCCAGAGGCAGTTTGGAACTCGGTTGTGAGTGTTGCAACCGAGTACAGATGATTTTTAAGCGCTTCAGCACTCGGCGGTCCCGTTTTGTGAGCTTGTGTGGCCTACCACTTCACAGCTGAGCCGTTGTTGCTCTTAGATGTTTCCACTTCACAATAACAGCACTTACAGTTGACCGGGGAAGCTCTAGCAGGCTAGATATTTGACTGACTTGTTGGAAAGATGGCATCCTATGACGGTGCCACGTTGAACTGAGCTGTTCAGTAAGGCCATTCTACTGCCAATGTTTGTGTATAGAGAATGTATGGCTGTGTGCTCGATTTTATACACCTGTCAGCAACGGGTGTGGCTGAAATAGCCAAATCAACTAATTTGAAGGGCTGTCCACATACTTTTGTTTATATAGTGTATATTTTTGGCGAGATGCACAATGATTTCTTTGACACGTAGGTATTTTTATGAAGTATCATGAAAGAAGACCAGAGTTGAGCTTGTCATTTTGGAGGTGTTTTTTTTTCTTAGAACAGTGAATGATTGACAGGGATTTCCACCAGTCACCTAATGAGAAAACTGCCTTTGAAGTTCAGGCATTACCGACTGCTGCTGAACAAAACAGTTCTAGAATATTAAACAGTATTTGGAAATGTGAAGTTAAGCAGGTTGGGAAGGAGAGACTTTGAACTCTGTGGAGTTGTGATTTCATCTTGACTGCAGAGATATAAATGTGAGGATATTCTGATATAAGTACGTAATATGGATAAACTAGTAAAAAAAATGGTCACACAAGGGTTTTTGTCACTACGCATGTCAGCTAAAGTCAACTCCTAATATATACAATGGCTGGAGACTGTCGTGAATCGATGTACTAAATTGGCCCATGCAACTACCCAGAGCAAAAACATTATTTGGGACTGGTAAACTGCAATGCACTTCATTATAGTATGCACGTATCCAATGTGTACACGTAACAGGAGGGGAATATATTGCATGCTTTAGCCTAGTTTTACCATGCACTGAAATGTACAAAAGGCTGCTGAATTATCTGACCCAGCAGCTTGTGCACTTACCCGACCATCGTCTCCCTGCTCGACTCCCATCCAGCTTTTGAATATTGATTTAATTGTCTGTTTAGTGAAAGGCACATGCATCACTGGCAGTGATGCTCAATCAAAAGTTGGCAGGCGTCGTCTTTCCGTTATTTCCCGTGCGTGACATATGGTGGTCTCCATCAATACACGGTGACAAGAACTAGTTTGTGTGTTTGTGTGACAGAGACTCCTTCCTTACTGAAAAATGCACCCCCACGCACACACTCTTACACTCACACACACACAACTCAAAACACATATTTTAAGTGAAATTAAAATCTTGACACAAACACACAATACAGTCAGGGAAAGACGAATGTGAAAACAACTAGCCTAATTTTACTGAAAGGCGATTGAATATCACTGTGTTAAAATGGAGGTCTCTGCTTTAGTGGTGATTTCTAGCCCCTCGGAGGGCGCTGTACCTTGTTGCTATAATGGCCAGTTACTATACATCAAGCTCTCCTCCATTTGGAACAACATAGCTGCATCTGTTAGTTTTGGCAGTTCCGTTCGATGCGGTGCAATTCGAGCAGCAGCAATTTTTGCTGCAGTCATTTGATCTCCGGGAGGGTGCTTCATTCTCATTTTGGGTGTGTTTTTATTTTTGTAAGACGCTCTAATTTGGAGTGACTTTCAAGTCCAAGGTAGGCTTTCTGTACCACATGTATTTTCAAGCCAGAGATAATCAATCGGTAGCCTATGTAACGCAAGTGCCGTTTATATAAGAGAGTCCTACTTTTCTTTACATATGTGTCCAGAGAAGCTTTGTTACACTACATGACCAAAAGTACAGTATATCACAAAAGTGAGTACACCCCTCACATTTTTGTAAATATTTGAGTATATCTTTGCATGTGACAACACTGAAGAAATGACACTTTGCTACAATGTAAAGTAGTGAGTGTACAGCTTGTATAACAGTGTAAATTTGCTGTCCCCTCAAAATAACTCAACACACAGCCATTCATGTCTAAACCGCTGGCAACAAAAGTGAGTACACCCCTAGGTGAAAATGTCCAAATTGGGCCCAATTAGCCATTTTCCCTCCCCGGTGTCATGTGACTCGTTAGTGTTACAAGGTCTCAGGTGTGAATGGGGAGCAGGTGTGTTAAATTTGGTGTCATCGCTCTCACACTCCCTCATACTGACTGGTCCCTGGAAGTTCAACATGGCACCTCATGGCAAAGAACTCTCTGAGGATCTGGAAAAAAATAATTTTTGCTCTACATAAAGATGGCCTGGGCTATAAGAAGATTGCCAAGACCCGGGGGCCTCCCGGGCGGCGCAGTGGTTGAGGGCGCTGTACTGCAGCTGTGCCACCAGAGACTCTGGGTTCGCGCCCAGGCTCTGTCGTAACCGGCCGCGACCGGGAGGTCCGTGGGGCGACGCACAATTGGCCTAGCGTCGCCCGGGTTAGGGAGGGTTTGGCCGGTAGGGAAATCCTTGTCTCATCGCACACCAGCAACTCATGTGGCGGGCCGGGCGCAGTGCGCGCTAACCAAGGTTGCCAGGTGCACGGTGTTTCCTCCGACACATTGGTGCGGCTGGCTTCCGGGTTGGATGGCGCTGTGTTAAGAAGCAGTGCGGCTTGGTTGGGTTGTGTATCGGAGGACGCATGACTTTCAACCTTCGTCTCTCCCGAGCCCGTACGGGAGTTGTAGCGATGAGACAAGATAGTAGCTACTAAAAACAATTGGATACCAGGAAATTGGGGGTAAAATTAGGCCAAGATCCTGAAACTGAGCTGCAGCACGGTGGCCAAGACCATACAGCGGTTTAACTGGACAGGTTCCACTCAGAACAGGCCTCGCCATGGTCGACCAAAGAAGTTGAGTGCACGTGCTCAGCGTCATATCCAGAGGTTGTCTTTGGGAAATAGACGTATGCGTGCTGCCAGCATTGCTGCAGAGGTTGAAGGGGTGGGGGTCAGCCTGTTCAGACCATACGCCGTACACTGCATCAAATCGTTCTGCATGGCTGTCGTCCCAGAAGGAAGCCTCTTCTAAAGATGATGCACAAGAAAGCCCGCAAACAGTTTGCTGAAGACAAGCAGACTAAGGACATCGATTACTGGAACCATGTCCTGTGGTCTGAGACCAAGATAAACTTATTTGGTTCAGATGGTGTCAACCAGGTGAGGAGTACAAAGACAAGTGTGTCTTGCCTACAGTCAAGCATGGTGGTGGGGGTGTCATGTTCTGGGGCTGCATGAGTACTGCCGGCACTGGGGAGCTACAGTTCATTGAGGGAACCATGAATGCCAACATGAATGCCAGTATTCCAACATGATAACGACCCCAAACACACCTCCAAGACGACCACTGCATGGCTAAAGAAGCTGGGGGTAAAGGTGATGGACTGGCCAAGCATGTCTCCAGACCTAAACCCTATTTAGCATCTGTGGGGTATCTCAAACGGAAGGTGGAGGAGTGCAAGGTCTCTAACATCCACCAGCTCCGTGATGTCGTCATGGAGGAGTGGAAGAGGACTCCAGTGGCAACCTGTGAAGCTCTGGTGAACTCCATGCCCAAGAGGGTTAAGGCAGTACTGGAAAATGATGGTGGCCACACAAAATATTGACACTTTGGGCCCAATTTGGACATTTTCACTTAGGGGTGTACTCACTTTTGTTGCCAGCAGTTTAGACATTAATGGCTGTGTGTTGAGTTATTTTGAGGGGACAGCAAATTTACACTGTTATACAAGCTTACTCACTACTTTACTTTACATTGTAGCAAAGTGTCAAGGACTTACTTCCATTCAGCCAGAAGAGCATTAGTGAGGTCAGGCACTGATGTTGGGCGATTAGGCCTGGCTCGCACTCGTCGTTCCAATTAATCCCGAAGGTGTTCGATGAGGTTGAGGTCAGGGCTCTGTGCAGGCCAATCAAGTTTTTCCACACCGATCTCGACAAACCATTTCTGTATGTACCTCGCTTTGTGCATGTGGGCATTGTCATGCTGACACAGGAAAGTGCCTTCTCCAAAGTGTTGTCACAAAGTTGGAAGCACAGAATCGTCTAGAATGTCATTGTATGCTGTAGCGTTAAGAATTTCCCTTTACTGGAACTAAGGAGGGGGGCCTAGCCCAAACCATGAAAAACGTCCCCATACCATTTTTCCTACTCCACCTTAGGCTTGTGTGCGTGCGGCTGCTCGGCCATGGAAACCCATTTCATGAAGTTCCCGGACGAGCAGTTCTTGTGCTGACGTTGCTTCCAAAGGCAGTTTGGAACTCGATAGTGAGTGTTGCAACCGAGGACAAACTATTTTTACATGAGACGCACTTCAGCGCTCTGCGGTATGTGAGCTTGTGTGGCTTACCACTTTGTGGCTGAACCGTTGTTGCTCCACTTCACAATAACAGCACTTACAGTTGACCGGGGCAGCTCTAGCCAGGCAGAATATTGACAAACTAACTTGTTGGAAAGGTGGCATCCTATGAAGTTGCCATGTTGAATGTCACGGAGCTCTTCAGGAAGCCCGTTCTACTGTCAATGTTTGGTTATGGAGATTGCATGGCTGTGTGCCTGATTTTATACACCTGTCAGTAACGGGTGTGGCTGAAATAGCCAAATTCACTCATTTGGAGGGGTGTCCACATGCTTTTGTGTGTATATATAGTAGATTTTCACACGAGCTTATGGGTGACACAAACTGACCGTTTGCCACTGTCTGCAAATGCTACTTAAATATGTAATCAAAATATTGATATTTGTACTTTGATGCAACCTGTACTACAAGAGCGCAGAATGTCACATTTCACGTCATCACCAATGCCGAGATTCTCTCCAAGGGTGGTAAGATATTGAGGCCTTGTCTTGTTGTAATAGTACCATTTGCCACTTGCAATACAGTACGTGTTGATTTGCAATACAATTATCTTCTATACCTCTACACGCAAAAATGTTATTGTACGACCTACCCAGGATAAACTCCATAATATTCAGATACTTATTCATCACCTCAACAACAAACAAGAAACTGCGACCAACAAACACGCCTTTTCCATAAAATCACGCCTTTTCCATAAAATCACGCCTTTTCCATAAAATCACACCTTTTCCATAAAATCACGCCTTTTCCATAAAATCACACCTTTTCCATAAAATCACGCCTTTTCCATAAAATCACGCCTTTTCCATAAAATCACGCCTTTTCCATAAAATCACGCCTTTTCCATAAAATCACACCTTTTCCATAAAATCACGCCTTTTCCATAAAATCACACCTTTTCCATAAAATCACGCCTTTTCCATAAAATCACACCTTTTCCAGTGATGATCTCCCCAGTCAAAAGGAGATGAGTCTCTTAATTATCAACCGAACGAGAGAGGGAGCGCGGGGGGGAAAAAGTTAAGCTTCCTCCCTTCGCTCGACGTCAAGCCAGCTAGCGGCATCATTAGCCCGACTCCATAATTATCTGGGATGCTGACGGATCTAGTGACAGGGCCCCGCCGATTAATGCTGACAAATTCAGCAAGTGTCAAGTTCCGCAGCTGCCTTGATGTAATCAAGTTGATATTAGCCCGGGTCCCCACACACAGACGCATTCGGTCGCGCACACACACACACCTCCAGTCGCAGTATTAACTCAATTATTTAGAAGGGGTGTGGGGGGGCAGCAGACAAATGGACTACCTGGCTAATCAATTCGAAGTTGCAGAGGCAAAATAACACTGCTAGATAATGGCTGCGGGTGTAGCCTCAGACCTAAGCTGAGTTTTCATGAGTCTTGTAGAAGTGTCCTATAACAGGGATGGTTTAGGCGTCAGTGCATTGCATAGGTTGCATTGCATATTGTCTTGCATCACCTTGATACCTGTCTTCCGCCTGTACAGTTTGTTCATATAGTGGGGGGTTCCATTACATTATGTGTTGCTTACTTTTGGTGTTTCTCTTCCTGTGTTTTCAGACCAAACGTTTGGCAGCCCTGCAGGTTGTCAGACATTGCAGGTTATCAGACGTGGCTTCTCTTTATGATAAGCTGTGTGAGTGTGTTTGCATCTCTTAACCTAAGCTGTAGTATGTGCGTGAGTCTGTGTGCAGCTGTCACTGTCTCATTACCCAAGCTATAGTGTAGGATATGCAAAGTTTCATTACCAGTTGATATTGACTCTTGTAGTCGATAGTCATGTTTGCCCCCTTATTCCTCAACGCAAATAGTTTCAATTTGCATCTGGGGTTGCAGCCAGGGGGCCTATAGGAAATCAAAGAGTTGTTTGTGTGTGTGTGCGCGCGCACACACACACACACACACACAAATACACATACTCCCCTTCCTCATCTACATGGAGGTTAAGTGACACATGAAGATCGATGACTGCTCTTATGGAAAAGAAAGAGTGGTGAAAAAAATATGCCTGGATTAAAAGAGTGCCAAGAGAGTGACGATGTGAAGGCGTCTGCCTCAGAAGCGCCGCCGAAGTAAAACTATCCCTAGGTTTAACAAGCATTTACGCAACCGGGGAGAGCTGAGTTTCCACACAATCTGAGGGAGTTTTATTCTGCCTTTCTCGCATATACATTACCAGTCAAAATGTTTGGGCATACCTACTCATTCCAGGGTTTTTCTTTGTTTTGACTATTTTCTACATTGGAAAATAATAGTGAAGACGTCAAAACTATGAAGTAGCACTAATGGAATCATGTAGTAACCAAAAAAGTGTTAAACAAATAAAAAATGTTATTTGAGATTCTTCAAAGTAGCCACCCTTTGCCTCGATCACAGCTTTGCACACACTTTGCATTCTCTCAACCAGCTTCATGGGGTGGCAGGTAGCTTAGTGGTTAGAGCGTAACTGAAAGATTGCTAGATCGAATCCCCGAGCTGACAAGGTACAAATCTGTTGCTCTAGCACTTAACCCACTGCTCCTAGGCTGTCATTGTAAATAAGAATTTGTTCTTAACTGACCTGCCTAGTTAAATAAATAAAAACTATTCATGAGGTAGTCACCTGGAATGCATTTCAATTAACAGGTGTGCCTTGTTAATTTGTGGAATTTCTTTCTTAATACGTTTGAGCCAATCAGTTGTTGTGACAAGGTAGGGGTGGCATAGAGAAGTCCTATTTGGTAAAAGACCAAGTCCATATTATGGAAAGAACAGCTCAAATAAGTAAAGAGAAATTACAGTCCATCATTACTTTAAGACATGAAGGTCAGCCAATCCGGAAAATTAAGAACTTTGAAAGTTTCTTCAAGTGCAGTCGCAAAAACCATTAAGCGCTATGAAGAAACTGGCTCTCATGAGGACCGCCACAGGAAAGGAAGACCAAGAGATACCTCTGCAGCAGAGGATACGTTCATTAGAGTTACCAGCCTCAGAAATTGCAGCCCAAATAAATGCTTGACAGAGTTCATGTAACAGACACATCTCAACATCATCTGTTCAGAGGAGACTGCTTGAATCAGGCCTTCATGGTCGAATTTCTGCAGAGCAACACTACTAAATGACACTTATAAGAAAAAGAGACTTGCGTGGGCTAAGAAACAGGAGCAATGGATAATCTGTCCTTTGGTCGGATGAGTCCAAAATTGATATTTTTGGTTCCAACCGCCGTGTCTTTGTGAGACGCAGAGTAGGTGAATGGATAATCTCTGCATGTGTAGTTCCCACCGTGAAGCATGGAGGAGGTGTGATGGTGTGGGGATGCTTTGCTGGTGACACTGTCAGTGATTTATTTAGAATTCAAGGCGCACTTAACCAGCATGGCTACCACAGCATTCTGCAGCGATACGCCATCCCATCTGGTTTGTGCTTAGTCCCATTATCATTTGTTTTTCAACAGGACAATGACCCAATGCACCACCAGGCTATGTAAGGGCTATTTGAAGAAGGAGAGTGATGGAGTGCTGCATCAGATGACCTGGCCTCCACAATCACCAAACCTCAAGCCAATTGATATGGTTTGGGTTGAGTTGGATTGCAGAGTGAAGAAAAAGCAGCCATCAAGTGCTCAGCATATGTGGGAACTCCTTCAAGACTGTTGGAAAAGCATTCTAGGTGAAGCTGTTTGAGAGAATGCCAAGAGTGTGCAAAGCTGTCATCAAGGCAACGAGTGGCTACTTTGAAGAAATATATTTAGATTTGTTTACATATTTTTTGCTTACTACATTATTCCATATGTGTTATTTAATAATTGTGATGTCTTCACTATTACTCTAAAATGTAGAAAATAGTAAAAAAATTGAATGAGTAGGTTTGTCCAAACTTTTGACTGGTACTGTGTGATATACATCTGTCCACTCATTACTAACAGCATGAGACCGAGACGGAGAGAGAGTGAGACAGAGACGATAAAATGAAATGGAAGAAAGGAAGAGTCATGACCTGGAGAGGAGGGAGAGTGGAAGTCCGGAGTACACTCTGAGGTCAATTTGTACTCTGGAGAGTCCCTGTCTGAATGGCCTCCATCACACTGTGTGTGTGTGTGTGTGTTATTGTTTTTCCTCCTTTCCTATGTTTCCTTCGACTTGAGAGGATAAGGGTAGTTTATAGGCTCTCACTCTAGTCTTCTCTGAGCTTACATCAAGGTTTGTGTGCGTTGCTTGAGGGAGAGTGCGCACCTGTGTCGGTGTCATCTGGGTGTTAACTGATAAGTGCCAGTCCACATGGTGTTTTTGGAAATGGTGTATGATGTTAGGCAGTCCTCTCTTTGTGTCGATTAGCTAAAGCAAACAGACTCTGAGGATTTCTCTGTGTACTGAATTACAGTGGCCGTGTCCAAATACTAGCCTCCTAAATAGTAGGCCGTTTGAGAATGAGGAAAAATAGTATGTGATTTTTCGAAAATGCTTTAAATGTCTGGATGTCATACTCATTTCGGCTTCTCATGTAGTATGAATGAATTGTCAACTTTTTTGTGAAATTCACACCCACAATGAATTCAACCCGGATAAAAGGAGGGCTTAGAGATTCTATAGTTTTCTAAAAGTAGCCTGACGTGTCTTTACTGTGGCTAAATACTGTAGCTAATGTTAGCTGCGTGATTTAGCAGTTGTTGAAGTTAGCTCTATACCTAATAAGCTTGCGGTTGTTGATAGACGACTTCATGTTGAAACTAGCTAGCTAGTTTTATACATGTGAAGCCGTAGCCAGTTTTATACATGTGAAGCCGTAGCCAGTTTTATACATGTGAAGCCGTAGCCAGTTTTATACATGTGAAGCCGTGGTAAAGTAGTACTCTGCAGCCGTGGCTCTTTTACAAAACGTAAATAGTATGCGACGATGAGTACATACTATGCCTTTTTAGTATGTAGTACGCTAGTTTGGGTATTCTGACACGGCCAGTACGCGACAGAGTTTGATTCATTTTTCTTTTGTTTTTTACAAACCATTACAATTTTATGAGTAAAAGATTGATAAAGCTGTGAAGAGCTCGTTTAGTGCATTTGGCACAAGCGCAATGTTTTATTTTATATATTGGACAGTGAGTTTCAGCCAATGGTTTTTTATGGACCATATTTAGCATGTGTTATATTTAATCTGAATGACCAGTTAGCAAGAAACAAAAAGCAGCTGTCTGATATCCAACTGCCTTTCAGAAGAAATCAACATCCGGGAACTTTGTGTAGCTCCTCCCCTAACTTATCAACTGCCTGTTTCCCACTTCCTATCTCAACCTCTCTGTACAAAACGAAAACAAAATCACACAAATAAAAATCCTCTTTATTACCTTAGCAGAAGCTTTGGACACGTATGTAGTAGAGTGAATTAAAGGGTGAGTGGAGGGAAGAGAGTGGAAAAAAGTAGTGAAAGAGTGTGGGGCTGGGGACTGCGAGGAAAAGGTATTAAAAGTGACAGATGAACAGGAGTGGGGAGAAATTCTCCCGCGGCAGCTGTGACTGCCGCCATTACCCTGACAGGTGTCAATTAAGAATTACTGGCGAGGCCCCCAGTCATTTCTACTACCCCCCACCACAAAACACCCAGCCCAGCTGTGTTGCGTGCAAGAGAAATAACACTTTACCCTTGTCACTGTGTTAGCACTGTTAGCACGTAGCCACAGACCCCCATTGAAATTGAGCCGTCGGGCGGCGGGGTAGCCTCGCTAATCGATAACCAGTGTATTAGCAATTATTCTCCCCATTGATTTACGAGGGCCAGCGACTCCCGCCACGCTGTTATTAGCCCTCGACTAGATGTGTCTGCACTACACACGTGCACACAGACACACACACACACACACACTCCTGCACACTCTGCCCTGCCTCTGTTGCCAGGTGGATATGTGTTGGACATCAACACACACGCATGGATACACACACACTGTCATACAGCTGTTGCTAGGTGGATATATGATTCCTTAGAGGCAGTGGGGTCTAGAACAATCTCTCTCTTTCTCTCATACACTCTCTCTCTTATCACAGGCCTCCCATTTTACGCTGAGGAGTCCTAACACCCTTGGGCAAGCTGAGGGTAGGAGAGAGAGGGAGGGGGAGAATGAAATACAGGCCCATTTCAGGTAGTCATTTCTGTGTGTGTGTGCTCTGGATGGATGCTTTTGATAGGGTAGCATGTATTCACGACTACTTGAAGGTGGCAACATTGTTCCATGTTAGCTAGTGTAATGAACAGCCAATTGACACTTGAGAAGTTTCATGACATCAGCAGCAGTTTCCTCGTGCTTAGATAGCGCAAACACTAAGGATTGACGGGTGTTGGCGTTTTAGTGCTCCAAATAAATTGTGGAAGAACATTCCTTGGATTCATTTGGCTTCAGCATTGATCAAATATCAGATTCTCTTCCTATCACTCAGAGCACATTGCTGTGTCAGCAAAGGTCATTTTTTTCCCCCAAACCCAGATTTAAGCCTATTCCTCAAATAAAAAGAATGCTCAATTGAGAATCTCCATTAAAATGGCCTTTAGTCCAGAAGATTAGTCCCAAAATACTTTGTCTAAGTGCATTTCAGTTAGCCAGGACCAGTGAAAAATAGTATGTTGAACCCCTAATCAGTGACTTGGTTACACAGACTTACATCTATAAGGCTTTCCAGACGCACCAGGGGTTATCAACAAGCCTTAAGCATGTGTGACAAGACTGCCATACTTGGAGAAGCATCCCGTGACAACAACACATTTGACAGAAAAGTCCAACGTACCGCTTTACAAGACGTTGCTGTATCGTTCGTCTCGTAAAAGTTTCACTTGGAAATGTGTGAACCCCTTGTGTTTTTGTTTTCCCGACCTTACTTGTCGGGGTCCAGATGTTTACATTGCGACGCTACTCATCTTTCTCTCCCTTTGCTTGTGATTTGGGGCATTTCGATATAAATCCGCGGCTCTATATCTGCGTTCGCAGTATATAACGACTTAAGACAAATAAAAATTGGTGCTGTTTTTGCTGCGAGCTGATGGATAAAAGCTGGTCTCAGCACATTGAGATGGGGGGGGGGGGGGGGGGGGGGATTTTTTATCCCCGCGGAGTGTTTATTTAACCGATAAGGGTCTTTAGAAAAGCAATGAATATAATTTTTTCCCGGACAACAGTTTACTGGGCCCTGTAGATAAGATATCTGGGAATGGATACTGCCCACAGATGACAGTTTGTCCTTGAGACTGGACCAGACGCCGGGGCAGGTTGCACGGCTTTCTGCTGAAGCCTCACCTCCCTCTCTCTTTTTCCATTTCTCTCTCCTTCCTCAATCTCTCTGTCACAGTCTCGGTCTCATCTTTATTGCTCTCTCTCTCTCTCTCTCTCTCTCCCTATTTGTCTCTCTCGTTTCTACCTCTGTCCCCTCTCTCACATACTCTCTCATTTTGTCTACCTCTCTGGCTTAATCTACTCTCTCACTTATTCTTTCTCTCTTTATTCATCCCCTTCTCTCTCTCCCTCAGGTGTAACCGTGCAGAGCCAGCGAGCCTGTTGTAAGAATATGAACTAGAAGACAAAAGGAGAGAGTGTAATGCACTTCTCTCTTCGGCTCAGTGAGCTTGTGTCCTTTGCAGCACTCTGGCAAACCCGTTTTTATATGTGCCTTTCCTCGGTCTAGCACTGTCGATGGTCATGAAGCGCCATACGTCCTCATTGTACAATCTCAATAGGTTTTGGAGAGGGAAAGGAGGAGAGCAATTTACTGCTTTTTGTCTGGTTTTTTTCGATGGCACATGTGGCCACAAAATGGTCCGAAAGCTTTCTTTGATCCAATGCAGACTCAGACAGTGTCAGTCACTGGGGGGGGGGGGGGACTCTAAGCTCGACTCTAAGTCTTCTGTCTTAGGGAACAGCGGGGTGCCCCCAGACCCTCCAGACCCCGTCTCGGTCTGTCTCTCTGTCTGTGTCATGTCTGCCCCGTCACGTAGTTTGTCATACAGTCTGTCTTTAAGACTTGTCTCTGTCTGTTCGTACGGCTTACTGTGCGTTGTTCGGACTCGGTCTTTCAAATTGTCTGTATGCCCTTTCAGTGGTTCTTTATATGTCTGTCTCTCTTTCCCATGTCTGTCTTGTCACTCAATCTCTCATACAGCCTGTCTGAAGACTTGTGTTTGTCTGACTGTCTTTCAAGTGGTCTGTCTGTACGTCCCTCTGTCTTCTACTCCTGCGGTCTGTTCATCTCTCCCACAGCGGGGAAAACGAATCAAGCCATCTGCAATGATTTGAATTCTGTCTGTCTGACACTGAGAGAGCGAGACAGCTAGAGTCAGACAGTGATTTAGCTAAGTTGAACATTGGCTAACTATTGTGGCTGACTCAAACATCCATGTTTTTAATATCTCTGGTCATCCGGCAATCATTGCCCCGGTTCGTTGCTGGCGCCTCCAGTATGTGTCTGCCTGTGAGGACACCGGCTCAGACGTTAAAAGGTTAATTGACTATAGATGCTTTTGGTTGGATTGAAACAAATGATAATTTACCCAATTATCAGTGCGAGTTTGACGGGATCCGTTTGATCAGACAATGTGATGCAAGGTGATTTGTAGTGTTGGAGTGTTGACGCTGCGCACTCCCAACTAAAATGTAGTAGAGCTCAAACACACCACGCAAGTGTGACGTTTCACTGCTTTGCAGATGATGTTTACTCGCACTTGGTCGTGGCAGTGATAATCCGGTGATAGAGAATTCGAAATATCCACTGTCTGTTTGTTGCCAATAATGGAAGGGCTATTAGCCCTGCGTGAGTGCGAGCGTGCGTTACAGCATAGAGGGATAGAGTGTCTAAGTCTTGGGGAGGACGGCGTGATGTGAGAGGGGGAGTGGTGAAGAGGAAGAAAGGGGCTGAGCAGAGTGAGTGTAAAGAGAGGAGGAGCGAGAAACAGTGAGGGGGAGGTTGGGTGGGAGAGTGCCATAGAGGAGAGAGCGAGAAAGAGCATGAGCAGGATAGAGAGAATGGAAAAAAGGCAAGCAACTGATAAGTAGGGAGAGAGGAGCAAGTGAGAGAGGAGGAGGAGTGAAAGAGAAGCAGTAAGAGAGAGAGGGAGAGAGGGCAAATGGGAGGGAGGGAGGGTGTGAGAGAGAGAAAAGGCCTGGAGGAGGTCAGCCATGCCTGCCACTCATCACTCACTCCTTAATGACTCTCTTTTCTCTCTCTCTCTCTCTCTCTCTCTCTCTCCCTTTTCCCCCGGAGTCTCAGCCCAGCCCAGCGCCCAATCAAATAGGGTCATCCAAAGTTCACGACCCCCACTACCACCGCAGTCCCCACAACACCCGTGCATTGTTGTGTGTGTTTTAGTCTGGCAACTAGATTTTTCAGACATCTGAGAAAATGGCAGGTGTGGATGGTTGATGAGACTTCTGTCAGTGAAGTATTTTGTTTTTCATTGGTCCTTCATTTGGATATCTTTTAAATCTGTCAGGTACACCAGATTGTATGTTATGGTGCGATACGGAACTTTTTTCACCGATTGTGAATTACGTAATAAGATATTCTATCGAATGTCCCAGTTGTAGTTTTTTTGTACTTCTGTTCAGTCTTCTGTTGAATGTCTGTGTCTGTGTGCGTGTGTCTGTGTGCGTGTGTCTGTGTGCGTGTGTCTGTGTGTGCGTGTGTCTGTGTGCGTGTGTCTGTGTGCGTGTGTCTGTGTGTGCACTATGCATTGGTGTGATGCTAGCATCAGCTTGGTTCCTATTCCAGCTTGCGCAGGGTGTTGACAGACCAGGTGTGTGTGTGTGGTGCCACAGTGTCCCATTCCGCTTGGTTTGTCAGCTATCTGGCTCTGGGAAGCATCAAGCAACAAAACTCAAAGTAAAGCCTTTTCACTCTCCCCTGCACACCACATTTGGGAAACAGCTGGAAAGACCATGACTATGATTTGTCTCCCTCTACTAGTATGTCTGACAGCTTCTATTGCACCACACACACACACGAGAGAGAGCGCGCGCGCACACACACACATGCAGGTAGACACCCACATGTACTTATACTCCCCTTGAGGAGATATAAAATGAACAGTCCAATTTGGAGGTATTCAGTATATTAAATGAAGTCAGTGTCTCTGGGGTGGATGGAGGGAGATTGGATAGGGTTTCATGGAACGAGTGGAACTATTCATTATGTGAGAGATGTACTTTTCTAGACTGTGTGTGTGTGTGTGTGCGGGCGCGCGCATTCCTACAAGGTGTGTGTATCAGATAGTGTGTGTTCTCAAATATCTCCTTGCAAAGTTTGAACACACACACACACACAGGGTCTCATATAAAGGAACACACACAGGGTCTCGTATAAAGGAACACACACAGGGTCTCGTATAAAGGGCTGTGGTCTTTTGGTACTCGCTGCCAAAATGGCCCTGATTTCCTTTAGCCCAGCTTGGCCGGGTCATACATCACTTAGGGGCCTCTCAGCTCCAGTGGCAGGGGCTGACAGAATGACACGTGTCATTTATCATGGAGGGGCCAGGCCTTGGGAAACTACACAGACTGGACCGCATATGACACTGCCTGAGAGAGGAAGAGAGGGGGAGAGGGGGAGAGAGACCGAGGAAGATGGAGAGCACAGAAAGTAAAGTCTGTACGATACACAGATGGAATACATACGGACACACAGTCTCTCCTAGCTGTCCGTGTCTTTTCCTTCTGTCCTCTACATATCCCTCCCTCTCTTCTCCTTCTTTCTCTATTTTTCTCTATCTCACATGCACCCATCCCTAACCCCGCCCATCCTCCGCCTTCTCCTACTCTCCCCCTCCTCTTCTCCATCTCGCCCCCTCCTCTTCTCCTACTCCCCCCCTCCTCTTCTCCTACTCTCCCCCTCCTCTTCTCCTACTCTCCCCCTCTTCTCCTACTCTCCCCCTCCTCTTCTCCTACTCTCCCCCTCCTCTTTTCCATCTCTCCCACCAAGTCACTCGCCTGGCCCCCTTTTTCATTTGTCTTCATAAGCCTAATTTATTTTGGCTGCCACATGCAAGCTGACAGGGATCACTCACTAACTGCCCTCCCTGTGCGCTCTCTCACACCACACACACACACACACACACACACATTTCTCTTCACGACTGTTCTGAGATCAACCCAACAGTCACCATTCCCTTGGTTAGAGGGCACTTTCAGAGACTGTGCAAAAGTTTAATTGCTAGGGAGGTAAGCTTCTCTTTCGTCTCCATTTCTAGAATGTTCTAGCACTCCATAGTCTGCCCTCAGTACGATATTATGTTGTGTTGAGCGATGGTTTCCTGTCTCTCTCTCGTGTGCGCTCTCGCTCTCTCTCACTCTTTCTCGCTCTGTCCATTTCTCACCATGCTCACTCCTTCACTTACTGCTTCTCTCTCTCTCTCGCTCTCTCTCTCTCTCTCGCTCTCTCTCTCTCTCTCGCTCTCTCTCTCTCTCTCTCTCACTCTTTCACTCTGTCACTCTGTCCATTTCTCACCATGCTCACTCCTTCACTTACTGCTTCTCTCTCTCTCTCTCACTCTTTCACTCTGTCACTCTGTCCATTTCTCACCATGCACATTCCTTCACTTACTGCGTCTGTCTGTCCTCTTTCTCCTCCCCTCTCTCTCTCCCCTAAGCTGTTATGGATGGTTTACTAAGAGTCATGTCCCTACCCTGGGAAATCTCAACACACACCACTGTGAACAGGCGCACGCACACACAACACATACACACACTCACACACACACACACACACACAATCAGAGATGTGGGTATTGATCCCCAGTGACGTGGTTTCTTCTGTGAGAGGCCAGTTTGTGATTTAGTGTCTCTCCTCCTTCAGGGCCTCTCTCGTTCCCCCTCTGCCTCCCTCTTTTGTCAGTTCACTGTCACGGCCATCAGGAAAAGGCCTCACGCCCCCCCACCTCCTTTGCGCGCACACACACATACATAAACACAAGCACACATACATAAACACACGCGCACTCCAGTGTGGACTGACAGAATTGTTACTCTTTCTTGTCCCCTTTTTTGTTCATTGCGGAACTTTCCAGTTACTCTTTACTTAAAAGGTATAAATGAGGCTGTTTGACCACACAGATCAGTGCAATACTGTAACAAGATACATTTTCTGTCACGTTGTTTGCATTTATGTGAATGGAGTTGGCATTGTTTTGTGGAATGAAGACGATGTTCTCATGTGATCAGTGACTTCGATTTGGCAATCACTGTGTTTGCCTGTGTACATGTGTTTGCCTGTGCATCCAGCTTTGCTGTCTCTGATCTGACTCATTTACAGGCTGTGTGGGTTTTTCCCCGTAGAGACACAGGGTCCGTTTCAGGGAAGAGTGTGTGTGTGTGTCCTGTGTGTGTGCATGTTGTTCCTCAGCGGTGTACAAAGCAGACAGTCCATGTGAATATAGGGGAGGACTGAGGGTACAGGGAAGGGTTGATTGATGGGTTATTGTGCAACCAGACCCAGACAGAACTGGTGAGGTCATGGCCTCTCCTTGCCCCCCCTCCCTCTCTCATCATTCTCACCACTATTCACTCCTCCATGCTGCCTTTCTCCCTTCACAGTCCACTTTGTTTTCTTTTGTCCCTCCTCCTCTAGTGCAGTTTTTTGTTACGCGATTCATCTTATCAGGTTTCATTTTACAGCCTCTATTCACTGGATGTGGCCCTAAAAAAACACTGCCTCTGACTTTCGAGAAACTCGCAAAGATCTGTCCAACACAAGTTTGAATGTCCCTTTTTGATTTGCTGACATTTTTGTTATGGCCAAGCCGATTGGGCAGCAACCGGTGATTATCCAATCAGGGAGATAGTAACCGTCTAACTTCTCTTCCTCATGGGGAAATGTTCAACCAAATAAAGTGTGACTGATGCAACAGGGTTCATGGAAAGGTGTATCCGAGAAAGCCTTTTGTTTTCTCTCCCTCGCCATTTTCTCTCCTACGCAGAAAGAGTGATTTATGGTAATTATCCACCTTTGGGGTCATCCATCAACTGGTTGTTGCTAGGAGATGGGAGCAGCTGTTGTTTGGGCCAGGGAAGGTCCACTGTCAGGGGGCTGTACACAGGTGACTTCAGAGGGAGATTTAAAGGGAAAGGCCCTATTTTTTTGTTTTCTTTTTTTCCCCAGGGAAAACTCTTGTACATGTGGATTTCAGTTTGTCTTAATGTGTTTTTAGGTTTAGATCATGCAGAGAAAAGACTAGGACTGGATAGAAACACTAAGGACTAGATTTCGTCAAGCTCCCTGGAATTCCTTGAAGTCAAAGAATACCTGTGGAATGAATAGATAGATAGATAGTGATACAAATAATGTCCCCACATGATTCAATTTGGCCCTACCAATGCCACAGATAATTGGGAAGGATGTCACTGCAGCTGCTCTTAGGAAATGCTTATCCTAGAACATGTTTGGCGGAGTCCTACCCTTATCGAAACCTGAGCGCTTCTAGTGGCTCTAGAAGCAGTCCAATATTGACTTTGTTAACCTTTCCAAATCCATAGGTTTTTAAATGTAGCTCTTCAGAAATTTCTAGACGACGCAGAGGCTTCACTAACTACAATAGCCAAACCTTGCTGTCAGTTTCTCCCAAACCTTTACCAGGTGGGAGTCATAGGCTACACTAACGCTCAACTAACATTAGCAAAACGGTAGGACCTTTTTGGTTGCATTATTTCAGAGAAGCAGTGATATTGGGGGCAGATGCTATACTAGTCCATTATGTTCAGTAACATTCCGCTAACATTAGCGAAACCTTGGGACTTTGTAGTTGCATAGGTTTTAACAGCAGCCAGCTAGACGGGGATTGGCTCTGCAGTGCTTATGATATAATGGCCATTGTCTCATCTCTGAGCAGCCTGGAGTTGACAGTGGAGGGAAAAGGTGATTTATAGACTGCACCCGTCGCTATGGCTGCTCAAAGATGGCTCCCAGAGAACATGGACAAACAGAGGAGGGGAGACAGGAGAAAATGAGAACAGGGAAGGAGAGAGACATGTACTGCAATGCAGGAGCGAAGAGCAGGGGATTAAAATGAGTGATTACCAGAAGTTTTTTTTGTGGCATTTTTTAGTGTTTTTTTTTTGTTTGTTGCTGAATCAGTTAACTTTAAGTTTTCATGCTGCTTGTTCGTAATAGTTTAAAGGTGTGCTACTAAAGTAGCCACCCTTTGCCTTGATGACAGCTTTCCACACTCTTGGCATTCTCTCAACCAGCTTCATGAAGTAGTCACCTGGAATGCATATCAATTAACAATTTCCTTGTGAAAAGTGAATGGGTTTGAACCAATCAGTTGTGTTGTGACAAGATATGGGTGGTATATAGAAGATAGCCCTATTTGGTAAAAGACCAAGTCCAATGGACATTAGACTGGTGGAAATCTGTCCTTTGGTTTGATGAGTCCAAATTTGAGATTTTTGGTTCCAACCGGCATGTCTTTGTGAGACGCAGAGTAGGTGAACGGATGGTCTCCGCATGTGTGGTTCCCACAGTGAAGCATGGAGGAGGAGGTGTGATGTTGTGGGGGTGCTTTGCTAGTGACACTGTCGGTGATTTATTTAAAATTCAGGTCACACTTAACCAGCATGGCTACCACAGCATTCTGCATCGATACGCCATCCCATCTGGTTTGTGCTTAGTGGGACTAGTATTCGTTTTTCAACAGGACAATGACCCAAAACACACCTCCTATAAAGGCTATTTGATCAAGAAGGAGAGTGATGGCATGCTGCATCAAATGACCTGGCCTCCTCAATCACCTGACCTCAACCCAATTGAAGTGGTTTGGTATGAGTTGGACCGCAGAGTGATTTGTTGAACACTTTTTTGGTTACTACATTATTCCATGTGTTATTTCATAGTTTTTATGACTTCACTATTATTCTACAGTGTAGAAAATAGTACAAATAAAGATAAACCCTTGAATGTGTAGGTGTGTCCAAACTTTTGACTGGTACTGTATGTATGTGCATATATATTTTGGGTGATTGGAAGTGATGTAGACAATTGCATTGTTAGAAGCTACAATATTAAAGCTGATCTACCCCCTAAAATGTGTTATTTATTAGAATAAATAATAATAATAATAAATTAGGAAACGGCTGGTCACGGTTGGTAACTTTTCCCATGACTAAGAATGTGAGGTGGAAGACATGCAGTGAGTAAACCGTTAGTAATGTCTTCATGTCGGACTTATCTCCCTCTTCTGGATGGGGATGTCACAGTGGTCAGAGATGATAGAACTCCCCCCTCCACAACCCAATAGTCCTGTCACCTCCCCTCCCCTTACCCTATTGTTTGAAGCTAATGTAAAATGCACGGTCTACAGTATATGACCCATTTTAGCAGGCCATTAGCATAATTTGGCTGTGGCCAGCGAGTTAATGTACTCGCAGATGACAGGGAAATTGTGCTGCACAACCTTAGGGTTTAAACAAAGACCTACGACGAAGTAGGCCACGCTTTGCATAAAGGTGGACATTACATTGTGTGTGTGTGTGTGTGTGTGTGTGTGTGTGTGTGTGTGCGAGCGTGAAATGCGCCGAATACAACAGGTGTAGGTAGATCTTACCGTAAAATGTGCGGGGGGTACAGGTTAGTCAAGGTAATTTGTAAAATGACTATGCATAGATAATAAACAGCAAGTAGCAGCAGTGTAAAATCGAAGGGGGGGGGGGGGGGTCAATGTCCGGTGGCCATTGACTGAATTGTTCAGCAGTCTTATCACTTGGGGGTAGAAGTAGAAGCTGTTAAGGAGCCTTTTGGTCCTAGACTTGGCGCTCTGGTACAGCTTGCCATGCGATAAGCAGAGAGAACAGTCTATGACTTGGGTGACTGGGGTCTGACAATTGGGCCTTCCTCTGACACAGACAGTATATAAGTCCTGGATGGCAGGAAGCTTGGCCTCAGTGATGCACTGGGCTGTTTGCACTACCCTCTGTAGCGCCTTACGGTCGGATGCAGTTGCCATACCGCTCGGTTACGATGTTCTCTACGGTGTCACCTTAGAACTTTTTGAGGATCTGGGGACCCATGCCAAATCTTTTCAGTGACCTGGGGAGGAAAAGGTGTTGTTGTGCCCTCTTCACGACTGTCTTGGTGTGTTTGGACCCTGATAGTTTGTGGTGATGTGGACACCAAGGAACTTGAAACTCTCGACCCGCTCCACTACAGCCGCGTCGATGTGAATGGGGGCCTGTTCGAAAGGTGGATGAGAAGGCACAAATATAATACCTTTTGATAAAAGGTGTATCATATCAAATGGTCTTAATACAACTTTTTTTCTTTCACATATCTTTATTATCTTTATCCGACATTTCACATGTCTTGTCAAAAATGAACACGGGCACTCAGTTGCGTAGCGAACATTGTTGTCTTCCACCTCATGAAGATTTGGAAAGCCGAGTAAATTTGCACGTCCTGCTGGAAGAGTACACCAGCTATTGGAGGCCCCGCAGGTATTGTGCCATATGGTTAATTATTCCACATGGGCGGCGGGGATTGGGGGGCGTGGAACTGTGAACAGACTTTTCTAAGGGGAAGTTGAGGGAAAAGCATATATTAATTTATAGCAACGACTCCACAGAATCCACGGCAACACAAATCAATGTCACCTTATAGAGGTGGGAGGGGGCGTTATACTGGAGAGAGGTGGGTGGAGTCTGTGTAAAACAAGCCTCAGAATTTCAAAGCCCCACCCCTGCTTAGGGTAACTCTCTAAGCAAGGACGGTATGGTGGAAAAAGATAATTTATTTGTTTAACCTTTATTTAACTAGGCAAGTCAGTTAAGAACAAATTCTTATTTACAATGACGGCCTAGCAAAAGGCTTCATGCAGGGACGGGTTCTGGGATTGCTCTTCCCTGCTAATGGTTGTGCCTGGGCATATTGAGTGGCAAATAGGTTTGGACACCCGAAATAGCATTCAAACTTTGCTTGCTGAATAATACCTTCATTATTTCTTAAAGGAGATTGTATACCATCAGCAGTCATGAGAGAGTAAAGAACAAAACAAAGATGTCCTCACCATTACAGTAAATAAAATGCCCAACAAATAGGATGCCCTGTGGGTATTTTATTTTATTTTTTTACAAAGAGAACTGAGAATCATCTCGAAATGAAGCCTACGCTGTCGACCCTTTTACACACAGAAGTACATGAAAAGGTCTGTTTTTCCTCAGTCTTAGGGAACGTAGGCACTAGGCCTAAACGCCAGCTTGCTTTAGCATCGGGCCCACTAGCGCTTGGAACAGACAGGATCACACCACCCCGGCATGTGCAGCAGTGGCTGTCCCAGAGAAGAAGACGACAAAAGAGAAGGGGAGAGGGAGAATGAGATTGTGCTGTATTCTCCCTGACATGCTCTGCATTACCATAATTGGCTTTTCTACATGATAGGACAGAGGAAATAATAATGTCATTTTATTTACAGCCTGTGCCACTGTCCCCGTCTCCCTCACACACACACACACACACAGATGCACACACACATGCAGGTCAAATGACACACACTGATCAGGCCTGTCCAAAGCCATCACAGCGGAGGGGCCGGTGACAAAGCGAAGCAGGGAGAAAGGAATACGACTCGCAACGTTTCAGCCCCCATTTTGAAGGGCGTCTAAACGGCGACTCGGTTGCCCGTCTGGAATAGCAGAGAGCCCGACACAGGCTAAATCAGAGGAGTGAGAGCAGGCGGAATTGGACATTAGCACCACAAATGACTGCCGGGATTGGTCCTCTTCTCAGAGACAGAGTAAATAAATAAGGAGAGTTGAGAGGGGTGTGTGTGTGTGTGTGTGTGTGTGTGTGTGTGTGTGTGTGTGTGTGTGTGTGTGTGTGTGTGTGTGTGTGGCATGTGTGTGAGTTGCAATTCGGCGGTGCTGCTTCTCGCTCAACTGCACTCGCTCCCTGTCTCACGTTGTTTCTCTCCCGAAGGCTTTGGTTAAGTTTGACACCAGCCAAATGGTGTAGCCTCAGCGTCCCATGACAGATAGCATTATGGGTTTAAGTGGCAGATTTGCACAAGAGAAACGAGCAAGGAGAAATATACAGTATGTGAAATGACTCCATTTTTCAGACGTTCTAATCTAACATTGTATGGAGAGAGAAACTGCCGGTTCTCTCGGAAAGCAAAAGTTCATTTCAACCTGATTTGTTTTGAAGCAGTTGATTCTCAAGTTGTTCCGATGTCCTTTTTGAGAATGTCAACGCAGTGGTGCGTGTGAGAGAAAGCACAGCTAGTTGGGAATTCATTGTGCATAGTATCACAAACTCTGTGCCACAGACACAATGCGGAAACAGTACTGCGAGAGTACAAAGGTTATTTTTATGCTTAGCTATAATGGATGACAATTTATTTCGATAAATGTAGTATTGTATCGCAGATTGGAGCTTGGCATAGAGAAGGCTTGTACATGTTTCCGTGTGAGTGACTGTGAGAATGTCCGTCTGTTTTTATCTATGTACTATACACTTAGGGGTGGTGTGTGCGTGTGTGTTCGCGTGTGTGTTCGCGTGTGTGTGTGACAGCAAAGGCCCGGTAGTGTCCTGCCGAGGTGTCACCTGTCTGGAGGAAGCCCGGGCCAAAGTGACAGGCTCGTCTCTGGACGCAGATGGCCTGCTCTCCCTCTTCTTTCCACATCCGTCACGCGTCCCCTCTGTGTTTGACACACACACACCGACACACACATACTAACACATGTCATTGACACTGACACAAGCACTTAAGTGACAAACACACACATGGGTTGTCAGATACAAGAAACACATGAATGTAGTGAGACAAACACACACACACACACACACAGGGACACACCTGATGGATAGATGCACACAGAATATCTCCCTAGCACACCAGGTGGATAGATAGGAATAAATGCTTACAAACTAACCCTCACGCGCACAAGCACACATACAAATGCACACCTTCTACTTTGTGTCTTGCTGCCTCAGGTTACAGTCAATTTCACATACTTTCCCCTCTACCATTTCAGACCCACCCATAGACAGACTCCTGCTCACACCTCTGTCAGCTAACTCCTAAATGCACCTTTTTTTCCCTCCTTTTTTTTTTGTTACAAACCTTTTCCTCTTCCATTCTCCATGACAGCACAAAGTGGGCTTATTTTTTATTTTCTCTCAATTTTTTTTGACTGACAACCACAACAGCATCCCCCTTCCTTCCCTGCCCCATTTTTAATCCTCCCCCTCTCCCCTCTCTCCCCTCGCTCCATTGTTCTGAGTGAGGCTTGAAAGCGGGCGGCTCAACGAGTAGTGTCAGCATCTCCCCATCTCTGATTGCCTTATTAGCCGCCGGTGGCACCAGGAGCTCTTTCCCTTTCTCCCCACAGATGGCAAAAAAGAGGAGGGAGAGAAGAAGGAAAAAATGTCTGACTTCTATGTTGTTGTTTTTTCTTCTTTCGCTTAGAAAGAAAGGCTCGTTTTGTGGACACTTGACACCCACCACCCTGACCCGAACACCTGACACTGATACATGATTCGACACTTGAACTGCGCCGTTGGTTAAGGGCTTGCAAGTAAGCATTTCGCGGTATTCGGCTCATGTGACAAAACCGATTTTGATTTGATTTGATGGCTGTCGAGGTAGAGGCAGCAGACTGGGGATGTCGGGGGAAGTGTGTGTGTCGGTGGGGGGGGGGGTCTGGGCTGAGGTGTGTGCAGGAAAATACTTTACTTTATTTTTAAGAGATGTCAGGTTGTCTTGTCTGTCTTTTCTGTCGAAGCTGTCTCTCTTTACCCATTCCACTCATTAAGAGCTACGGGTAACTATAGTGGAGACGGCAATTTTTTTTGGGGGGGGGGGTGCGCGTTCTTTAGTGTGATGAGCTATTTAGAGACAGCGAGAGAGTAAGCGTGATGGGGGAGTTTTCAGTGCTTTGAGGTACTCAACCAAACGCTCTAATGAAATGAAATACGGGATGCTCTTGACAATGCACCGACTGTTGATTTTTATATATTTTTGACATTGGCTTGAATTTGATTCTTTTTGAAAGGGTGTAATGTCGGGCTCTGGGGTAGGCATAGTTGTAATATTGGACAGATAGATTGCAGGTATTATGTGAGCAATAGTGTAGTATTATCTTTTGTGTGTACGTCTACACATATTCAGTACACGCTAGCACAGCGATGGATGTTCATACACATTTACAGTGCCTTGCGAAAGTATTCGGCCCCGTTGAACTTTGCGACCTTTTGCCACATTTCAGGCTTCAAACATAAAGATATAAAACTGTATTTTTTTTGTGAAGAATCAACAACAAGTGGGACACAATCATGAAGTGGAACGACATTTATTGGATATTTAAAACTTTTTTAACAAATCAAAAACTGAAAAATTGGGCGTGCAAAATTATTCAGCCCCCTTAAGTTAATACTTTGTAGCGCCACCTTTTGCTGCGATTACAGCTGTAAGTCGCTTGGGGTATGTCTCTATCAGTTTTGCACATCAAGAGACTGACATTTTTTCCCATTCCTCCTTGCAAAACAGCTCGAGCTCAGTGAGGTTGGATGGAGAGCATTTGTGAACAGCAGTTTTCAGTTCTTTCCACAGATTCTCGATTGGATTCAGGTCTGGACTTTGACTTGGCCATTCTAACACCTGGATATGTTTATTTTTGAACCATTCCATTGTAGATTTTGCTTTATGTTTTGGATCATTGTCTTGTTGGAAGACAAATCTCCGTCCCAATCTCAGGTCTTTTGCAGACTCCATCAGGTTTTCTTCCAGAATGGTCCTGTTTTTGGCTCCATCCATCTTCCCATCAATTTTAACCATCTTCCCTGTCCCTGCTGAAGAAAAGCAGGCCCAAACCATGATGCTGCCACCACCATGTTTGACAGTGGGGATGGTGTGTTCAGGGTGATGAGCTGTGTTGCTTTTACGCCAAACATAACGTTTTGCATTGTTGCCAAAAAGTTCAATTTTGGTTTCATCTGACCAGAGCACCTTCTTCCACATGTTTGGTGTGTCTCCCAGGTGGCTTGTGGCAAACTTTAAACGACACTTTTTATGGATATATTTAAGAAATAGCTTTCTTCTTGCCACTCTTCCATAAAGGCCAGATTTGTGCAATATACGACTGATTGTTGTCCTATGGACAGAGTCTCCCACCTCAGCTGTAGATCTCTGCAGTTCATCCAGAGTGATCATGGACCTCTTGGCTGCATCTCTGATCAGTCTTCTCCTTGTATGAACTGAAAGTTTAGAGGGACGGCCAGGTCTTGGTAGATTTGCAGTGGTCTGATACTCCTTCCATTTCAATATTATCGCTTGCACAGTGCTCCTTGGGATGTTTAAAGCTTGGGAAATCTTTTTGTATCCAAATCCGGCTTTAAACTTCTTCACAACAGTATCTCGGACCTGCCTGGTGTGTTCCTTGTTCTTCATGATGCTCTCTGCGCTTTTAACGGACCTCTGAGACTATCACAGTGCAGGTGCATTTATACAGAGACTTGATTACACACAGGTGGATTGTATTTATCATCATTAGTCATTTAGGTCAACATTGGATCATTCAGAGATCCTCACTGAACTTCTGGAGAGAGTTTGCTGCACTGAAAGTAAAGGGGCTGAATAATTTTGCACGCCCAATTTTTCAGTTTTTGATTTGTTAAAAAAGTTTGAAATATCCAATAAATGTCGTTCCACTTCATGATTGTGTCCCACTTGTTGTTGATTCTTCACAAAAAAATACAGTTTTATATCTTTATGTTTGAAGCCTGAAATGTGGCAAAAGGTCGCAAAGTTCAAGGGGGCCGAATACTTTCGCAAGGCACTGTATACCAGCACACACACACACACACCGTAGTCGCAGTTGCTTATGGCCCTCCAGCTTTTCCCAGGCAGCAGTAAATGGCAGCTCACAAACATCAGGTATTATGTCTTCTCTGATTATGGGCCTGAGCGGCAACACGCTGTTCTGGAGCTGACAGCACATCTGCCTCCTCGCTAGAGACTGATACTGGCACCTTGGACAAGCATCTTATGGGAGAGGATAAGGTGAACTGCCCGAGCTCTGTCTCCATCTGTCTGTCTCTGTCTCTCTTTCACTCTCTCGCTCCCTCTGTCTGTCCTTTTCTCAATGTATTTCTCCTTCACGATTACCATGCAGCACATTGTCATATTGAATGAAACATTACATAATATTGCAAAATTCTAACAGGTTTGACAGTTGGAAATACTTTCCTCTACAACGCTTAATTTGTTACTTATTGCAGTTTAGAGAAAGTTGATGTCTGACATTGTCTCGGAGTTCAGAGGGCCTGGAATTACACTTGAGAGACAGTTGACACTGTCTATAGGCTTATTCTCAAAGTAACATTTCTGCCATAATTCCTGCATAGCTACAGGGGTTGGAATCCCGTGTCGTTTGTCTGCCATTAAAGATAACCACTCAGGCAGCTGATCAACACAGGCAGTGCCTTGTTAAGTGCTCGGTCCTGTTCCATAATGGTCATTAAGTAAATGGTATGGATGGAGTATTTTTCTCTCATCTTGTGCCCCGACAAAGAGTTCCATTATTTTCTTTTCGAGGCTGGCAACACTTAAAAAGTGTCAAATCCAGAGGAAAATGCTATTTCATTAGCCACATACCATAGCCATGCTGTTGTTACTCATTTAAAACATTTAATCGTCCTTTATCTGATGAACTACCACATAAGGACTGAATCATCTTTTTGGTATTGAAGAAAACATGTATTTTTATAAACATATAGGTCAAATAAATACTAAAAAGTACTATGATTAAATGTAGAGGAACCTTGATATAACCTTGACAGTCATTCTGTGTGGAGAAAGTATACACAGAACTCACGCTCCCCATCCTCTGTGGGTAACACTGTTTCCCTTCTCCCCGCAAGCCGGCACACTTGACTCCCTGAGAACTAGTACAGCATGGACGGTGACAACATGGCATGTCATGTCCACCGGCAATTTCCACGCGTCATACTGTGAGGACTTCCACTGCCAATGCCAACTCTGAGCCATCCCAGCCGAGGGCCTGGCACGCTCACCCGCTATCGCTATGTCACACGTCATGGGCAGGGTGTGAGTGGCACAGTGGCAGCAGAGACTGGTTCAAAGTCAGAGAGAGTCTGTGCCCTCCATCTAGAAGAGAGGAAGCCATTCTAGTACATGAACTGGCTTGTGACTGTTGGGGTCACTTTTTTTTCCTGGGCAGTCTAATCATTTGGATATTTGAAATGGATAGGATTTAAGACGGTCAACTTTCTTTTGTATCTTTGCATTCAACAGTATACATCCATATAGAGTGTATGACAGCGTGCAGTTGAAACATAAAAGCACGACAAAGCAACAAACACGAGAGTTCTAACATACTGAATGTAGGCTACTGACCTTTTTTGTCAAACGCAGTGGACTCTCGCTGTTGATTAATATGCATCTGCTGCTTTGGGAACTGGTTTTCCATCATGTAGAATTGTGCTTGTGTCCCTAGTTTTTGAACTCAAGGGGAAATATTCCTCTTGCTCATCTGTGTTCTCCTTTACCCTTGCTGAGCCATACTGTTTGATGCCTTCGTTAGGCTGCACAGTGTAGGGGACTATCTATCATCGTCAAGATATGGACGTTTGCCACTTTTATAATTGCAAAGCAGCATCCTCCGCCAGGACTATTGACTAAAATATCTTAAGAATCATTGCACCCACCCCCTCTTACACACTCAGAGACACAGACATGCAGGGTATACACACGTTAAACACAGACACGCATTACGGGATAAACACATCAAGAATCTCTATACACATCTGATGGGATGTTCTGCCCCGATGAGTTGGCTGATGTCCCTTTTTCCTCTCATCTTGTGTTTTTCAGCTTACGGGGACGAGGAGGAATTTAAGGCTGATGACAAGATCGATGAGGAGCACCTGCAGGACGACGGCCTCTCCTTAGACGGCCATGACGGCGAGTACCTCTGCAATGAGGATGACGACGCCGGGGACCGATTCAGCTTCCAGAACTCCCCGCTCAGCAATGGGACCAACCCGGACGCCGGCTATGCCTCTCCGCTAAGTGATACGAGCGACCAGCTTATTGACTTCCAGAGTACTCCCTCCAAGGACGGACTTGATAAGGAGGAGGAGGAGGAGGCAGTCAGAGGAGAAGTAGAACACCTGAAGGTCCCCAACGGCCTGTCTCTGCAGGACAGCCTAGCGCAGATGAAAGCCGTCTATGCTAACCTGATCTCTGAAGCCTCTTGGTCCAGCATCACCATGGACATGCTGAGAAGTAACAGCAACAAGGTCAGCAGTGTGATCAGCAACAGCAATGGAAGCAGCCACAAGGGGAGCAACGTTATCCTTAACAGTCATGCTAACAGCCTTGTGAACAATAATAACCACACCAACAGCAACAGCAGCAGTGGCACCTCTGCCCCTGCCAACACTACCAGCAACACTAGTGCTACAAGCACCGCTAATACTACCAACACTGGCAGCACCGGTGGAGTGGCCTACGACTGGCACCAAGCTGCTTTGGCCAAAACTCTTCAGCATACACCATACAATCTCCTCCCCGAGCCAAGCCTCTTCAGCACTGTGCAGCTGTACCGGCAGAACAACAAGCTCTACGGCCCGGTGTTCACCGGTGCCAGCAAGTTCCGATGCAAGGATTGCAGCGGAGCCTATGACACACTGGTGGGGCTCACGGTGCACATGAGTGAGTCGGGCCACTACCGTGATGACAACAAAGACAAGGAGGAGGAGCGGGGAAAGAGGTGGTCTAAGCCCCGTAAGCGCTCCCTCATGGAGATGGAAGGCAAGGAGGACGCTCAAAAGGTGCTCAAGTGCATGTACTGCGGACACTCCTTTGAATCCCTGCAGGACCTGAGCGTCCACATGATCAAAACAAAACACTACCAGAAAGTGCCTCTAAAAGAACCCATGTCAGCCCTCGTCTCAAAGCTGGTGCCCCCTACCAGAAAAAGAGCATTTCAGGACTTGGTGTCCCCATGCTCACCAGAGTCTGTCCACAACACACCTGGTGTACACCTGGGAGAGACCTCAAAAGACCAGAAAGTGGTTAACCCCTATGTCACAGCAAATAACCGCTACGGCTACCAAAATGGCGCCAGTTACACCTGGCAGTTTGAGGCACGTAAGGCCCAGATCCTCAAATGCATGGAGTGCGGGAGTTCCCACGACACCCTGCAACAACTGACAGCCCACATGATGGTCACAGGACACTTTCTGAAAGTGACCAACTCGGCATCCAAAAAGGGGAAGCAGTTGGTGTTTGACCCCGTGGTTGAGGAAAATATACAGTCCATTCCTCTCCCTCCGACCTCTACACGACTCCCGGTGTCCAATGTGAAGTCACAGCCTGATTCTCCTCCCTTGCACTCCTCCTCCACTGAAGAGAAAGGGGAGGAGCATGAGGAGAACATGGAGATGAGTGAACCAGAGAAGAAGATCAAAGAGGAGAAAGAGGATCCAACTGAGAAATGCGAGAAACCTGGCAAGGGTGGACATTACAAGTATCTCACAGAGGAAGACCTGGAGGAGACTCCCAAAGGAGGTCTGGATATCCTGAAGTCCTTAGAGTTCACTGTGTCAAGTGCAATCAGCAAGGCCCAGACTGGCACGCCCACTTGGGGTGGTGCTGGCTACCCTAGCATCCACGCTGCCTACCAGCTCCATGGGTCTTTGAAGTCCTCCATGCAGAGTGTCCAGGTGGTTCAACCCTTGTTCAGCACTAGCAGCTTGAAGATGATGTCCTCTGACTCCAGCAATCTGATCCACTCTCCGAGCAGCCCTTCCCCACCTCCAAGCCACAAGAACAATGTGTTGGCCATGGAAGAGCTGGTGGAAAAAGTCACAGGGAAGGTCACTGTGAAGAAGGAGAAGGAGGATAAGACTTCCGAAAATAAATTCAAAGCGAGATCTGCCAAGTCACCCTCTCCACTGTCCAAGGAGAGGAGGGGCTCACCCAAGGTGGATAGCCTCAACAAGCCAGTGAAAAACATTGCCGTAGAGGATCAGAGTGAGCCTAGAAGCAGAGAGGGAGAGGCAAAAGACAACAAAGCTAATTTGTCAACGAAGAACGGAACAGACGTGCCAAAAACGGCAGTTGGAAACAGCTGTAACAGCTTGGGAATCATCACTGATCACTCACCGGAGCAGCCTTTTGTCAACCCCCTCAGTGCGTTGCAGTCCATCATGAACAATCACTTGGGAAAGGCCTCAAAGACGGCCACCCCCTATCTAGACCCTCTGTCGAAGCTGTACAAGATCACTAACAACATGCTGGAGAAGCCCATGAACATCTCCACTCAGGTCAAACCGGTTCAGTCAATCAATCCATTCTATGACAACAATGACCAGCCCATGGACTTGACGAAATCCAAAGTCACTAACGGACTAACTGCGAACAGCACCTTCACTACACTAAACAGCACTCCCAACTGTAATACCAATAACAGCAACAGCACCTTCACTACACTAAACAGCACTCCCAACTGTAATACCAATAACAGCAACAGACCTATCCTCTCAAGCTTGTCTGAATCTCTGTCGTCCCAAAATGCTTTGATGGACATCTCCGACATGGTCAAGAACCTGACTGGCCGTCTGACGCCCAAATCCTCCACTCCGTCCTCCATCTCGGAGAAATCTGATGCGGACAACAGCGCCTTCGAGGATGGCTTGGAGGAGCTCTCTGCAGTCCAGAAAAGGAAAGGCCGGCAGTCCAACTGGAATCCTCAGCACCTCCTCATCCTTCAGGCCCAGTTTACCTCCTGTCTCCGGGAGACGTCTGACGGCAAGTTCGTCATGACTGACCTAGGCCCCCAGGAGCGGGTCCACATCTGCAAGTTCACCGGTCTCTCCTTGACCACTATCTCCCATTGGCTGGCCAACGTCAAGTACCAGCTGAGGCGGACAGGCGGGACAAAATTCCTGAAGAACATTGACTCGGGCCAGCCCCTGTTTCTATGCAGTGACTGTGCCTCTCAGTTTAGGACTCCTTCCTCTTACATAAATCATTTGGAGTCCCACTTAGGCTTTAGCATGAAGGACCTCTCCAAGCTTTCAATAGATCACATTAGGGAGCAGCAGGCAGTTACCAGAATGATAACAGAGAAGACTTTCAGTTCCCTGGGACTTACCGAGGAAGACTCGGGCTCTGTATTTCAGTGCACGCTTTGCAATCGGACCTTTGTCAGCAAGCACGCGGTCAAGCTTCACCTTAGCAAAACGCACGGCAAGTCGCCGGAGGACCACCTCGTCTTTGTCACTGAACTAGAAAAGTTTGATAAAGCCTAGATGGGGTGGACGAAGCTGATGGCATGACTGATTACTGAACCGTTGCACTATATCTCAATACTGCACTGCATCTCAACTGAGACTTTGTGGAATCAGTCCGAAGTAACTGCTGTCATAGAACTGGGCCATGTTCTGTTTTTGTTTTAGTTGTCTTTTTATTTTTCAACACACATTTAGCGGATCGTTTCTATGATCTTTAGGATCTTTTGTCTGTGCATGTTTTTCAGTGAATTAAGATTAAACCAACGTTTAAAAAAATAATAATTGACGCAAACACACAAATTCTGAAAATATATGATTGATAGGAAGGTTTTTTTGTTGTTTTCAACTAATCATATTGGAAATACATTTTAAGAGAAAAAGTAAGAAGGATTTCTGCACTTGGGCTACTATGAAGAGGTACACATTAGGATTGTTAAAATAAACTCAAATGGCACTGATATTTCAACGTTTAGATTCTCACTCCTCCTGATCACCTCAAAATTGCATATGGGGTAGAACATGTTAAAGGATGATATGTAGGCCTATTGACAAACTGCAGAAAGAACAGAATACTCATGAATATGTTCAGCTTTTCTCTGCATATCTGTTTCACTAATCAAGTATTATTTAATGGTGGTATTGCCATATTTGCTTTGATACCCGTTGTAGTTTTATTATTGTGTGCCGCTTCAGTTTCAACTTGTAAATGAGGTTTTAAAACTGATAAATATATAAATGATCAGCAAGTATGTGTAAATGTATGTAATCATATCTTGCTATTTGCAGGCGCTCAACATTCTTTGTACTGTGTGCATTTTTCTATTGTCACTTTATAGAAAATATGGAAAAAATAAATAACTATGTACTGTATATAGGTATAAATATATACAGTATATATATATATATATATATACTGTAGAGCCAGAACATTTCCTTTTTCAATGAAAAGTAAGTCCTTCGTTGTGGTTTACATGGTTAAATATAACTACACGGGCCCATCTCTTCTGATGCATGGTACTGTATGTTAAAATAAACATGCAATGCACAATAAATTATACATTTCAATGTTTTATCATTAATACTGTTGAGAATTCTATCCTCTAAATCATGAAAGTATTGTTTTTTTTTTTTTGCAATTGTAAAATAAACTCTAAACCTGAATTCTGCTTTGTTAAATTTGAGTTTTTTTCCCAATAAGGCTATGTAGCATCATGGAGGAAAACATACCTTTTTATTTATTCGTAGTGGATATGTAAATTCTCGACTTCAAGATAACCTGACCCTCAGAAAAAAATGTTTGTGTTTTAAGTGGTCAAGACATGACCTTTCATATGTAGTTTGTCTATCACTGATTTAGAGACACTCCTGTTGACTGTCAAATTGTGTGTTTTTGTCTGTCAGCCTCTTGATGACACACACCAATGAGCATTAACGAAGTCACAGAAACAAGGTAATGTGTCACAGGGACCCACAAACAACAAGCTGCACTTTGAAGAGATTCACGTGACAACGGAGTGGAGAAACTTGTGGGTTTGGCACAATAGCGCCTGTTAAGCTTCTCTGTCTTCTCATAGCAGTTTGTTTCTGGTGACGGCCTTCCCCTTTTGTTAATGATCTTAGAGCGGCCCTAGCGCTTAGACTATGTAAATCGCTGTAATCATAAGTAAGGCCACAATGCAGCTACCTGCAGAGCAGACGGCAACATCGGGAGGCACAGTTAAGCAGATTTGCATAGCTTTGCCTCGAACACAACACACTGGATTCCAGGGGGATTCGTGGACCTCAGGAATCAAACGTTTACTCCTTTCAACTCAATTACGGGACGGTTATGTGTTGTGGACACAGGGGGCCACAGAGAAGAAAAAAAAAATCTATACGGGGTATGAGAGAGAATATATAATCTCAAACTCTCTTTTACTTGAACGGCCAAATAGTTTCCCAAAACCGTACACATCAGTCAATCAAATAATATTATGAATCTCTTGAATGTCATGGATTGGTAATGACAGGTGTCATAGTATAGTCATAAGTGTTGCGTATGTCATGTGCCATAAATCATTGGTTAAATAGTATCATAGGTACACCGGTGTGACCGGTAGAGAACTCAATGTATTGTTTTGATGATAGCAAAATCTAATATCCTCTGCCCAATCCAATGATTTCATTAGATAATGTAACATACACATTATATATTACAGTGAGTTTATATGCCATCGCAGATAGGCCAGAGCAATTGTCCTCCACAAGTTCAGCGATCAGTAGCCAATGGCATCTGACTATTTGAAAAAAAAAACAGAACTCAGAGAATTGACGCTCAGCACATTTAATCCCAGTAGGAATAGCTTCAAATTTAAGTTACCATTGGACATGGGTATATACAGTAGGCTTAGTCACTTCTCTTGCCAAAATATAGAGAATAAAGGACATTGTCATTAAAAATCGGGATTTGTGAGGGACTTAACAGTTTCGGATGTATTATAGAATTAAGCCTCCAATTTCTCTGAGGCACCTGGGAACTCGATAAAGGGGGCATGGCAGGTTTCTTCCGGAAGGTATTTAAGATGACACAGTACTGCCACCCAACACATCTCTTTTACACTCGCCTGAGGCACTTTAGAGAGAAACAATAAGGAGCCGGGGAAGTCAGTACCTGGAAGTCATAAAAGGAAAAAAACACATTTAAGGGATTTAAGTCACAGAGAAAAGTTGAGTCGACATGGGACATAAACATTGGGGGTAAACACTGCTTTGAAAAACGAATATATGGGGTTTGTTCAGTTGGTACAAACAGGTGGAAATATTCTAAAATGGAAAACATTTATTGGGAGAAGTTCAGGTACAGTATCTTATGAAATGATGTATCGGCTTATGTTTAGTCACTGATTGGGTAGACGTGGGGTCCACTTACCAAGTTCCCTTTGTGTAAAGAAGTTGCTGGTTGAGTGGTATAGTCTACTATCTACTGGAATTTAATTAAAAATGCTTTACCTGGGCTTGATTAAGCTTGCTTGGCACAATGGAACAGTCCCAAATGTGCAAACCATCTGGTACTAAAGGCTGGCTCCAGCAAACACTCAAGGCCATTTGAACTCATGGTCTGGTATCACATGCTGCACGTATACCGTTCCTTCAGATAGTATTCATACCCCTTGATTTATTCCACATTTTGTTTTGTTGTGTTACAGCCTGAATTCAAAATGGATTAACTGATTCACCCATCTACACACAATATCCCATAATGAGAAAGTGATTTTTGTCTTTTGAAATATTAGCAAATGTATTGAAAATGAAATACAGAAATATCTAATTTACACAAATATTCACACCCCTGAGTCAATACATTTTATAACAAATACCATTGTCAGTGATTACAGCACACCTGGGTTGTACAATATTCGCACATTATTTTTAAAACTATTCAATCTCTGTCAAGTTGCTAAACAGCCATTTTAAGGTCTTGCCCTATATTTTCAAGGTGATTTAAGTCAAAACGAACTAGACCACTCAGGAACAACTACAGTGTATATTTGGCCTTGTGTTTAAGGTTATTGTTCTGCTGAAAGTTGAACTTGTCTTCCAGTAACTGTTGGAAAGCCGACTGAATGAGGATTTCCTCTAGCATTTTGCCTGTGCTTAGCTCTATTCCGTTTATTTTTATCCCAAAAAACTTCCTAGTCCTTGCCGATGACAAGCATACCCATAACATGATGCTGCCACCACCATGCTTGAAAATATGAATAGTAGTACTCAGTGATGTGTTGTGTTGAATTTGCCACAAACATAACACTTTTTATTCAGAACATGAAGTTAATTTCTTTGCCACATTTTTTGCAGTTACTTTAGTGCCTTTTTACAAACAGGTTGCATGTTTAGGAATATTTTTATTCTGTACAGGCGTCCTTCTTTTCACGCTGTCATTTAGGTTAGTATTGTGGAGTAACTACAATGTTGTTGATCTATTCTCAGTTTTCTCTTATAACAGCCATTCAACTCTGTAACTGTTTTAAAGCCACCATTGACCTCAGCAAATCCCTAAGCAGTTTCCTTCCTCTCCAGCAAAAGAGTTAGGTAGGATGACTATCTTTGTAGAGTCTGGGTGTATTGATACACCATCCAAAGTGTAATTAATAACTTCACCATGCTCAAAATGATATTCAATATGTGCTTTTTTTTTTAGCCATCTACCAATAGGTGCCCTTATTTGCAAGACATTGGAAAACCTCCCTGGTCTTTGTGGTTAAATCTGTGTTTGAAATTCACTGTTCGACTGAGGGACCTTACAGATATGTAATGAACACAAGGGGAGACAGAGAGCTGGTTTCATGCGCATGGCGCAGCAGGTGTTTATTGCAAAGGAAAACAGGAGGAGGCAGGTAGCTGGGTCTAGGAGCAGGCAGTTGGTCATACACAGAGGGTCCAAAAGGACAACAGTACAGGCAGGGAAAAGGCTAGTGACGTAGTCCAGGAAATGGGTAGATAACAGGAAATCCAATAGGCTAAAGGCATCATTAGCGAGGCAGGCAAAAACTATCATACACGGGAGGAGTAAAATCAAGGGGGTGAACTCAGAAAGACGTGTGTCACAAAACAAACAATACCTCACAGTGATGCCGGTGCAAAGAATTGAACTAAATAGTGTGATAATGACATACAGGTGTGTGAACAGGTGATTAGAATTCAGGTGATTGGGATCTGGAGAGTGAGCTGCGTTCAGGGGACCAACATGTTTGAGGGTGTGAGCTGGAAGCCGACGTTACAAGATAATTGCATGTGTGGCGTATAGAGATGAGGTAGTCATAAAAAAAAATGTGTTGAATGCTTTTATTGCACAGGTTGAGTCCATGCAACTTATGTGACTTGTTAAGCACATTTGTAAACATTTCTGAAAACCTAATTCCACATTGACCTTATAGGGGTATTGTGTGTAGGCCATTGACACACAATCTACATTTAATCCATTTTAAATTAATGTGGTAGCACAACAAAATGTGGTAAAAGTCAAGGGGTGTGAATACCTTCTGAAGGCATTACACGTGATAGAAAAGCCCAATCACAGAATTAAGTTTTAACATGGACCAGCATTGCTTTCAAACACGGGAAATATGAATATATGTTTTTCTGGATTTCATTTGCCCGTTTTGTAAAGGAGCTGTCATCACAAAAACACAGCCCCTCAATCAGTCGGCCAATGTTTTGTTTGTTCTCTTGCGATTCCTCTTTCTTTGCTTTAAAGATAACCAGAAAAATTAATTGGCTAGATGTCACCAATAGTACCCGACAAAACACACACACACACAGGGAGTGGCATACATATGATGTTAAGCAAAAGGGTGTTTACAGCAAAAGGCCTCATGATGAATTCTATTTGTTTACGATTTATAATAATTGAAAGGAAAAGCCCTGAGTCAGAGTGCTGCAGTGTACTGCAAATGAATTTGACTATTTTTGAAAATATCATTCCATGATGTATTTGGTGGCCAGACGATTGGAGAACGTAGCTATGTTTCCATCCAATTGGTGACAGATTTTCATGCGAATAAAAAATAAAAACATGCATCAAAAAAATATGCGCAATTTCCCACCAGTAGGGTGTGATGATGAAGTAGTGCACACAAAACAGAATTCTTTTCCTTCAGTTTTCATGTATCGAATACAAAATAATACCCAACAGCTCGCAGATAGCCTACAGTGCAGGCAGGCTGTGCGGGTAGGCTAGTCTACATGATGAGATTATTATGGATAAGAATATTTGTATTTGTCAAACTGCAGTCAAGCATCGATCAGGATACTTATTGTGAAGGAGCGTCAAACTCATCACCCTGCGAAGTTCATCACAATTTCTTTCATCTGTAGCCTAACAAACTGTATGGTTTTCCAGGTCCTGGTCGGAGGACCACACACCTTGTCATCGATATGATGGTTATTATATCAATATTTGCGCGTAAATGCATTTCCACCGTAATATCTCGCATTATGAATTTTACAGACACATAAAAGGTCCCACCAATGTGTCGAACAAACAAATGATCTGTCGGGATTTATAACCTCACCACCTTTTTTTTTGTCTTTTTTTTTGTTGTCAGGACCTGTGGTCCATATGAGCCTCTTCTGGGTTCGAATTCACACCACAGTTCGCCTGTTGAGTATGGCTGATCTATCCTTTTCCATTTCCTGGCCTTCAGGCCTGAAGATAGGAAATGAAGACTCAAAACAAAAACAAAAACGTTAATGTCGGACAGTGTTCATTCCATTGCTAGAAATAGAGCCATCTTGTAAAGTGTCGTGTCCCTGTCAGAAGTAAACTGTGTTCAGAGATAGAGCTCAGCCGCTATTCATCAGGCTAACGCTCCTGAAGAATGGAGATGTGACAAAAGCTTCTCTTTGGAGAATAATGATGGCTGCCAAACTGTGTTTTTGAATCTATCAAACACTTTTTCTTGATGATGCCCGCAGGTGTGTGGTGATGACAGGCTATAGCATCTTCGCTTTGGCATCAGTCACTGTTGGAAGCAACTGAAAGCATACCTCTTCATTGTTGAATAGCTTAACTTTTTATTTTACCTTTATTTTGTCTAAATGCTGTTGTACACTGAACAAAAATATAAACGCAACATATGTTGGTCCCATGTGTCATGAGCTGAAATAAAATATCCCAGAAATGTTACATATGTGCAAAAAATCGTATTTCTCTCAAATTATGTGCATTTGTTTATATCCCTGTAAGTGAGCATTTATCCTTTGACAAGATAATCCATCCACTTGACAGGTGTGGCATATCAAGAAGCCGATTAAACAGCATAATCATTACACAGGTGCACCTTGTGCTGGGGACAATAAACGACCACTCTAAAATGTGCAGTTTTGTCACACTGCACACTGCCACAGATGTGTCAAGTTTTGCCTGCAGGTATGTTCACTAGAGCTTTTGCCAGAGAATTGAATGTTAATTTCTCTACCATAAGCCACCTTCAATGTCATTTTAGAGAATTTGGCAGTACGTCCAACCAGTCTCATGACCACAGACCACGTGGAGGGCGTCATGTGGGCGAGCAGTTTGCTGATGTCAACGCTGTGAACAGTGTACGCCATGGTAGGGATGGGGTTATGGTATGGGCAGGCATAAGCTGTGGACAACAAACACAATTGCATTTTATCAATGGCAATTTGAATGCACAGAGACACTGTGGCAAGATCCTGAGGCTCATTGTCGTGCCTATCATCCCCCGCCATCACCTCATGTTTCAGCATGACAATGCACTCCCCCCATGTCGCAAGGATCTGTACACATTTCCTGGAAGCTGAAAATGTCCCAGCTCTTCCATGGCCTGGATACTTACCAGACATGTCACCCATTGAGCATGTTTGGGATGCCCTGGATCAACGTGTCCGTCAGCATGTTCCAGTTCCAGCCAATATCCAGCCGCTTCGCAGAGCCATTGAAGAGGAGTGAGACAACATTCCACAGGCCACAATCAACAGCCTGATCAACTCTATGCAAAGGAGATGTGTCGCACTGCATGAGGTAAATGGTGGTCACACCTGATACTGACTGGTTTTCTGATCCACACCCCTAAGTTTTTTAAGGTATCTTTGACCAACAGATGCATATCTGTATTCCCAGTCATGTGAAATCCATAGTTTAGGGCCCAATTAATTTATTTCAATTGACTGATTTCCTTATGTAAACTGTAACTCAGTAAAATCTTTGAAATTGTTTCATGTTGCGTTTATATTTTTGTTCAGTATATCATTTATCTTGAAGTGACTCAATAAGCCATTATATCCTTTCTGACTGATGGGATATATACCATCTCACGGATAGGGATATACCATCTCATGTACAAACAATGAGAAGAAATACATGTTATGTCTAATTAATGTATTTTTCCCTCAGTCCACATGCATTGTGGGAAGATTAGTATACATTTCCATGCATTCGAGACTAAATGATTGAATTGCACCAAGGCTGAATGATATTTCTTCAGTCTGTAATTGCATAGGGCCTCCATGGGCAACAAAAGCTACTACTGCTGCAGTGGGATTCCTCTAGCAATCAAATGTTAAATTGATAAGAGAAGGAAAAAAGTCACCTGTGTACATTAGTAATAACAGAGATAGCTCTTTCCCCTTTTGTGTATAGGAACATGTAGATTTGTCCTTTAGGGCTTGAGGAAGAGAGATGGCTCGCTCTTTCTCGAAGCCCGAGGTTCTGTCGACATTCCCTTGTCACCTGAGACTATTCCTGGCACAGGTTGCCGATTCTAATGTCAATGTGTTTCCCAACCCCCCCGAGGTACAAGAGAAACCACTGTCACATGGTTGGTATATAAGCCTTGGACATTGTGGTGGGTCCCGTAACGTGTGGAGTCTCATTCACATTCTGTCCAATCCTGATTCCTGACATTTGCATGAGAATAAGCGCAAACTCCAAAAAGTGACACGTCCCAGACAGGCGATCACAACTTGGCTGTCATAATTATGCCTGTGAATTCAGGTGACACAGATCTTGTGTCCTCATCAAGTCCGACTTGACAGTGGTTCATGTTCTCTCCTGCTTTTTTTTTGGGGGGGGGGGGTTTGTTTTTAATCAGCGAGACGGCTGTTTCCTGGTTGCGGGAGCCTACGGAGGGGCAGCGGTCTAGCCAGTGCGGCATCATTAGCCAAAAACCTGCGAGCTGCTGACACATGTCGGAGGAGGCTCACTCGACCCACGGACGATGCAGCCGCATAATGTTGAGAGGTGAAGGCGTTTCTATGTACAGCAGCACTGTCAGGTGGATTCTCGCAGGGAAGGGACTCCAGAGGGATGATGGGAGGAGATGGGGGATAGAGATTTCTACTTCAAAGGACTAGATAGGTAGTCATACACACTTTCCATAACTGCAGTGTCCTTATTGGTAGTCAACAACAACTCAAAGTCAACAACAACACTGACTGATCAAATTTACAGTATGTTTCCCTATCGGAACAGCAATGGTCATGACTTCTACCTCTGCAGTCCCAGTCGGTCTCATGTTCATCGCATTCACTTGTCATGAGAGCGACAATCGCAACATTCAAATATTCATACAATATCCATCACACACACAAAAAAAAGTCAACGATAATAGTGATTCATTGTCATGCATCCATGGTGAGAAGCAGACTAAACCTCACTTGCGTCCTGCCGGATGCACTCACAGCATGTACAGACATGTCCTATCGATTTGAAATTGATTCAGAAACGTTTATATCTATCACTGCTGCTGGTGCTGCCGACATCATTGACATTGTCGGCCGTCATGTCACTTTGAAGGTACACTGTTTCTTCTCCATCCTCATCCATCAGTCTATCTATGCATAATGTATATCTGGGGTCATGTACATGGTTTTTGGGGTCATGTACACGGTTGGCTCTCCTCTCTCTGATGTAGTAACAAGACTCTAGAGGGGGAAGGGTCATTTTGTGGGGACTGGAGAGGCTTCCTTATGACCTCATCAAGGGTAACATGTCGAGTGTATGATGAGAACTGAGATCATCATTACAATTCAGAGGGTGACCTTTGAACCGAAATGAAGGTAAGTGCAAATTCCTCGATATTGTGCTTTCCCATATTAAGGAAAATGTTAGTGATTTAGTTAAGCAAACTGTATCTTACAGCTCGCGACTTCTCCACACAGACCCAATGCTCATTTCTTTTTGCAGGAGTCACGGGGTGAGTTCAAATGGGAGGCCATAAATTAACCGGCACAACTGCGGAACTCGGCCGACAGTTTGACGGCAACTATCAGACATATACAGTTCCTTCAGAAAATATTCACACCCCATCACTTTTTACACATTTTGTTGTGTTACATAGTGGGATTAAAATTGATTTAATTGTCATTTTTGGTCAACAATCTACAGAAAATACTCTGTAATGTCAAAGTGGAAGACATATTCTAACATTTATTTTAAAAAGTTATGAAAAATACAACTACTATATCTTGATTAGATGGGTATTCACACTTTGAGACAATACATGTTAGAATCCCCTTTGGCATCGATTACAGCTGAGTCTTTCTGGGTAAGTCTCTAAGAGCTTTGCACACCTGGATTGTACAATATTTTCCCATTATTGTTTTTAAAATTCTTCAAGCTCTGTCAAGTTGGTTGTTGATCATTGCTAGAAAGCCATTTTCAAGTCTTGCCAAAGATTTTAATAGTTGTAACTAGGCCACTCAGGAGCATTTAATGTAATCTTGGTAAGCAACTCCAGTGTAGATTTGTCCTTGTGTTTTGAGTTATTGTCCTGCTGAAAGTTACATTTGTCTCCCAGTGTCTATTGGAAAGAAGACTGAACCAGATTTTCTTCTAGGATGTTGCCTGTGCTTAGCTGTATTCTGTTCCTTTTCATCCTAAAAAACTCGCTAGTCCATGCCGATGACAAGCATTCCCATAACATGATGCAGGCACCACCATGCTTGAAAATATGAAGAGTGGTAGTGATGTGATGTGACACAGTGATGTGTTGTGCTGGATTTGCCCCGAACATAACACTTTTATTTTTTTTGCAACAACTTTGGCAGAATTGCTTAAGTGCCTTGTTGCGAACAGGATTAATCTTTTGTACAATTATGTATTATGTACAAGCTTCCTTCTTTTCACTCTGTCATTTAGGTTAGTATCTACAATGTTGTTGATCCATCCTCAGTTTTCTCATATCACAACCATTAAACTCTTAACTGTTTTAAAATCTCTATTGGCCTCACAGTGAAGTCCTTGAGCAGTTTCATTCCTCTCCATCAACTGAGTTAGGAAGGATGCCTGTATCTTTGTAGTGACTAGGTATATTGATACACCATCCAAAGCCTAATCAATAACTTCACCATGCTCAAAGGGATATTCAACATCTCCTTTACAAAATATACATCACATGCCCTTCTTTGCGAGGCATTGGAAAACCTCCATGGTCTTTGTGGTTGAATCTGTGCTTGAAATTCACTACTAGATTGAAGGACCTTACATATAATTGTGTGGGGTACAGAGATGGGGTAGTCATTCAAAAATCATGTTAACCACTATTATTGAACACAGAATGAGTCCATGCAACTTATGTGATTTGTTAAGCATATTTTTACTCCTGCACTTATTTAGGCTTGCCATAGCAAAGGGGTTGAATACTTATTGACTCAAGACATGACATTTTTTATTAATTTAGAAAATGTTCCGCACACATAATTACCTTTTTACATTATGGGGGTATTGTGTGTAGATCAGTGACACAAAACCTCAATTAAATATTTGTTTTATTCAGGCTGTAACACAACAAAATGTGGAAAAAGTAAAGGGGTGTGAATACATTCTGAAGGCTCTGTATGTCTTTAAGATATCTATTAATAGGGGAACAAACAATCCACTTAATGCCCAAAGTGAAGGGGAGAGTCCCCCAGATGAAATTCCTTCCCTTCTGCCGCACCTACATCAGGGTTGATGATTTAGCACACGGAACTGCTGGTCCTTTGTCACTCAGCTAGAGTCGTCGTTCTCTGTCAGGTGGCAGGAGAGAGGCTGAAGTTCACCACTAGCAATAACACTGAAATGCATGGCTACACGATGGTCCGATAGCTCATGAATATGAATATAAATATAAATAGACATGTTGAAGAGGGGATGGATGCTGGCTTGTCACTTTTGTCTTACCTAACATTTCCACCGAGAGTTTGCCGTGTCCCAGATCTTGCGACGGCAGCAGCAGAGCTGACTTCAACAAAGTTTGCAGGGGACAGAGGCCTATAGTTTGTCACACTTTGAGAATACGTTGTCACACCTACTTTTCATGTCAATTAGATTCCCAGGTGATCAGGTTGTTGTCAGCTTGAACACAATTACAGCAGAATGGATTAATCAAATGCAGGGATGCTCCCCTGCAAATAGCCGGCTGATTTTAAGTCCTCGTTTGGAAGTGCTTTATAAAAACATATGTCTTTCAATGACATTCGTTGTGCTTTTTCATTTGTACTGACATTAAAGAGCAGACAACAAATCTTAGTTTTCAGATCAGTGAAGATGAAGGGGAGGAGATGAGGAGAGGAGATGAGTAGAGTAAACCACTTCTGACTATAGAGATGCATCCATAGAGTCCCAGCTGAGCAGAGGACCAATCAGAAGGGTGGTGGGCGTGACTTACTCCCGTAGATGCTGAGATTCTCAATTGGGCAAAAATAGGTTCTCTCCTCGACTACTCCGTCCTTCTTTCCTCCGTGACCCGGAAACCGATAAGCGGTTGAGTGGTCGAGGAAAGTGTCAATAAGTTAATTGGCAAACAGTGGAGTGTCCTCCTTGACTCGATAGCCTCCTCCTACTAAGGAACCTCGTGTGTTCTATTGGCTCCCTTTCGTGGAACCGTTTTGAAATCCACAACACCCCCTTTGAATCGGTTGTTGGTTTCCCGCTGGAGAAAAGCATGCACACATTTAAAAACAACCTGCTACTTATCTTCTCTCTATAAAATGTCTGGCACAACCAGCTATATTTCTTTTTACCACTTATATTTTGGGATTCCTCTGTAAAAAAAAAAACATTCTTCCATCGTCCGTGTTAGGGTTAGGGGAGGGGCTTAAGTCCTTCTGAAGGATACACTCTAATTTATGCATCCTCCTCCTTGTAGCTGGTTGGATAGTGAAGCTACTGTGCCCAGGTTATAACTAGAAGCAATGCAAAGGCCAGTTCTATATAAAGCAAAGACTAGCACATTTGACTAAGTTAAGCACCCTGTATTAGCATAGCAGATTTTAACCACACATTGTTGTTGACATTGACATACTGCACACAGGGTTGTTTGACTGTAGGGCGGTACACTAAATAATGAAACGAGTGATGGCGGTGATTATTCACAAGCATTGTCACTTATTATAATATTTGTTATGGTGGACATCTCTGGAGGTGCACAATCCAGGAACACACTCTGTACTGACTATTAGAAAGTGCTGCCCGTATCCTAGCTGTCCAGTCATTGAGTTTGATGGGTATAGGCCTTATTTTGAGTTGAGCAAGACACTCGCCAAACCCGTCTTTCTGTCTCCAGCCCAGGGTGCGACTTCCACAGTGTCACTATCTTTGCTGGCTTCCATTTCACCTAACAGTGGGAACTTTGACGTGCGACATTGAATGCGACTCTCCCCAGCACAACAACACACAGCGATTGAGTTCAACTGGTGGTGCACTCACTGCCTGTGTGTCTGTTGTTGTTGTGTTTTATAACTTTCACTCCGAGTTAAGCCAAACCCCGACTGCCAGGAATGTGTCAAAAAACAGGCGGAAGAGGGGAAAGAGGGAGAGCATTAGCGTATGCCAAAGCCAACCTGTCACTCAGCGACAGGCTGTTTGACAATCATAGGCTGTCATCACTTTCTGATCAGACATGTCAGCGGGAACGCGGGGAACGAGACAGCAATGCAGAGGAAAAATCCACAACCCCCAAACACACACACACACACATCACTGATAGGCGAGTCACTTCTGTTATTTATATACACACACGCCACATTTCGGAGAGCCAACAAATCAAATATGTCACGAAGTGCCACACAACACCATTGCGAAAAAGCCTACATTTTGAAATCAGTTCTATGGGCCAATGTATCGAAGAAAAAAAAAATGGTATGTGTATGTAAGTAATGGGATGTTATATTTTACTTAATTGTCATGAGTTACAACATTTCCTGAAAACTTGATTGGAAGCTATCGAATTACCCCGTGGTCTACTAGCAACTTAAACTAAGAAATCCAGTGAAAAGTTCAGAAAACTAGCTGAATGTCCCTTTTACATGTGCGAGAGTATGTGTTGGGAATGTGGACAGTGCACTGGCCTTGCACTCTGCCAATAGCTGACACTCTAGTGATGAGTCGTTTGCAAATGAGACGGATCTTTGAACCAGCTCTTTTTGGCCTTGCTTCCTCACTTAGGATTTCTGGTGTGTTTAAGACTACACGACGTGTTTCAGATCGAGGATGGCTCATGTAGCCCGTTCCTGCATTCAAATGACCTACTGGCCTCATCGGTGGAATGTTATTAACATTTTTCCATTATTTTATAATTAATAAACATTATAAAAATATATATATATATTTCTTCTATGTCAAATGATTTTGTTATATTTCAGTCTTCTGTCATGTATTACTGAAAAAATATATAAACGCAACATGCAACAATTTCAACGATTTTACTGAGTTACATGTCATATAAGGAAATCAGTCAATTGAAATAAATTAATTAGGCTTTATGGTTTTCACATGACTGGGCAAGGGTGCAGCAATGGGTGGGCCTGGGAGGGCATAGGTCCACCTACTTAGGGGCCAGGCCCACAAACTGGGAAGCCAGGCCCAGTCAATCAGAATGAGTTTTATCCGACAAAAGGGCTTTATTACAGAAATAAATACTCCTCAGCTTCATCAGCTGTCCGGGTGGCTGGTCTTAGAAGATCCCGCAAGTGAAGAAGCCGGATGTGGAAGTCCTGTGATTCCACGTGGTCTGCGGTTGTGTGGCCTGTTCGGCGTACTGCCAAATTCTCTAAAACGACGTTGAAGGCAGCTTATGGTAGAGAAATTAACATTAAATTCTCTGGCAACAGCTCTGGTGGACATTCCTGCAGTCAGCATGCCAATTGCACATTCCCTCAAAACTTGAGACATCTGTGGCATTGTGTTGTGTGACAAAACTGCACATTTTAGAGTGGCCTTTTATTATCTCCAGCACAAGGTGCACCTGTGTAATGATCATGCTGTTTAATCAGCTTCTTGATATGCCACACCTGTCAGGTAGATGGATTATCTTGGCAAACAAGTAATGCTCACAAACAGGGACTTAAACAAATTTGTGCACATTTGAGAGAAATAATATTTTTGTGCTTATGGAACACTTCTGGGATCTTTAATTCCAGGTCATGAAACATGGGACCAACACTTTACATGTTGCGTTTATATGTTTGTACAGTATAGATGAAACAGTAGTTAGCCTCCGTCCAGAATGATTGGGTTAATCAAGACTTTTGGGAACCACTATGGCGCCGCTGGCAGAGGGCGGTTTAAGAACGTTCATAACAATGGCATGACGTGACCGCTTGACGGAGTTGTAACCTATGAATTTAGTTAATTACTCTATGATGTCATAGAGGAAGTACTGGCCCCATGAATTTACTGATCCGTGCTACTGCAAGTTTACCAGCTGACGCCAGCTGAACACCTTTTCGTTTACAGGCTAAAAACATTACCTTTGATTCATGCAACTATCGATTTAACATGAACCTTATTGTCTGCTGCTATGGAGTTGCGATTATTGTGTTATTTCAATGTAGTCCTTTGTGATTGTGTGTGTGTGTGAGTGTGCGTGTCGGCCTGCTTGTGTATGTGCTTGTGTATGTGTGCGTGGTTGTTGGGATGTAGGGTCTGTCATCAGAAAGCGAAACCCCTATAGTGCGTCCATTTGACTCTGTAGTGGTAAAACAAACAAAATCAGTGTTCGTATCAGCCTACAGTACAACTAGTACTCATAACCCTCCCCTTTAAAACAACAGTGGTATGCCATGTAAGGGTACTGCAATCTAATGCCAGGTGTACAGTATGATGATGGCTCACTGAGTGTGTAGAGATGGCTGCCACTCTCCTTCTCCTTTAATGGGTCATTACCAAGGCCCATTCCAATCCTCTGCTTGGGGCCTTGTAATATTACCATTATCATCCGGAGCACACATAGCCTCGTCTGCTGGAGACAGAGTGGTGTGTGTGTAAGTGAGTGAGCGTGTGTGTGTGTGTGTGTGTGTGTGTGTGTGTGTGTGTGTGTGTGTGTGTGTGTGTGTGTGTGTGTGTGTGTGTGTGTGTGTGTGTGTGTGTGAGAGAGAGAGAGAGAGATAAGAGATAAGCACGGGTTGAACGCACCTTGGGGCCTGTTCGCTGTACTAATTGCTTTCAATATGACACACTCAGATCCAAACAACAATAACGCTGGTGTATATGCACGCACGCACGCACGCACACACACACACACACACACACACACAGACACACACACACACACACACACACACACACACACACACACACACACACACACACACACACACACACACACACACCAGAACAAGAATCTCACTCTCTGATAATACATGGACACTCAAAGGACTGTGTTACACCACCCTAGTGGTCTGGGAGATGGTTAATATGAAGCCCTAACAGCAAGCAGTGCCTGGAGCCATCAGAGGAGCTTTTTGATCAGTTTGATGGAAATGTGCTCGGCGGGCAGTGTCGGGAGAACAGATCAGTAGCCAAGGCGATGTGGAGTGACGCACAGGCCAAAACCGCCTGCCATCATATCCATCTTCTGATGTCTAGCCGGCCTCGCTCTGGTTTTTTTTTTCACCTCCCCCCTCTTTTCGTTCTCTTTTCTCCAGGCCCCTCTTCATCGTTCTCTTTCAGGGGAAGCCTTGGGGGTGCTGGGTGGGTGTGGGGGGTTACATTTTCACCAAGGTCTGTATTTTAAACCTGAGCAAATGCGGTCATGTTCGATAACACAGCTTTTTCCTAAACGAGCCCAGAGAGGTCATTACATTGACGAACCATGGTGGGGGAAAGTCGACATGGTGAGTGGAGCCCAAATGGAGAACGGGTGAGGGGAGCACTAATGGAGAACGGGTTAGCCACCAGAGACTGAGATCAATGACCGTCATATCCTCTGATAGCAGCTCCACAGAGCGCTAGCAAGTTAGACCAGCAGCGATGTGTAACGAAGGGGTCGAAGGATGCAAATGGATCTGAGCAATGGAATCTACAGTTTCCAAGAGGATGAATCTACCCTGAGCCCTGGGTACCTTTAAAGCTCATCAGTAGGCATACAATTTGTGTGGATTTGTACAGTAAGTGCAGCTGAATAGGGAGATGGCGAATCTGAAAACAACTTGACTAATGTTTTTGAGTTAGTTGCATTGGTGGGGCTTGAATATGTAAGACAAGCCTGACCAACTTGCGTTCATTCTGGCCATTTTGCGTGCTGTGGCATGTATAGGCATCTACTTCTTGTCTACTTTCGCTGTGTTTTGAAACTCCCTTTGCTACAATTGAATTCCGACCTTTGTGTCCTCAGCCTCTATTTACTGTAGGTGTGTAGTGGTGTAAACCATGTTTATCCCCAGAGAATGATGATAACCCAAGTCTGTAATTAACAGCCTGTCACATTATCCTCTTGTATTCAGCCATATGCCTTTTTTGGTAACGTTGTATCGAGGACTGTCAGAAGTTGTACACGATAATTAAAATCAAATGACAATTCCACTTGGCTTTTTAATTATCCACTTAAGATGCGCATTAACACATGAGCACAAACACACACACACACACACACACACACACACACACACACACTCAAAGATAATGCCTCTTTTAACCACGTTGTGTTAAGTGTCCACACTTCAACTTTGATGTTATTCATGAAGAAATCACCTCCCACTCACACATTACTCAAGTTCTGATCATTGGCGTGCAAATTCATAAACGTTTGATGATAAATTGTATTTAGAAGTGACACCCCAGAAGCAGCAGATTTTCGTACGTGTTTATTACAGCCTGTTTGGCTGAAATAGGTGGCAATAGCTAGTTCGCTATGCTAGGTCTAATTAAAGAGGTGAATTCCGAAAACAATAAATGAATATGCAAATGATCTCTGTCTGCCGCTAATTTTCCAAGGCAGTGATAACAGAGTGGAGTTAAGCTTTTTTCTCTTAACCCCGATTTCCTTTATCCACCATAACAAACAAACATAAACTATAATCCTATTATATTGTTAATGGTACCATTTTGCTTTGCTGAGGCGTTTTTGTGAGGCCATTTTTTTTAGGTTTTCTGTATTGGAACTAACACCACTTCAAATCAATTTTCATGCATTTTTATTTACCCTTTTTTTTATTTGATACCCTTCTCACTTATCTTTGTGCCTCAATTCCCGTTAA